>NC_068925.1:70282084-70492084 GCF_023091745.1 Budorcas taxicolor
ATAGGGACCTATGCATGCATGCTCAGTCGCATCCAACTCTTTGGGACCCCATGGACTGTAGCCCACCAGGCTCCTCTGTCCATGGGATTCTCCAGACAAGAATACTGGAGTGGGTTGCCATTTCCTCCTCCAAGGGATCTTCCTGACCCAGAGATGGAACCTGTGTCTCCTGCACTCCTGCATTAGAAGGTAGCTTTTTAACCACTGAACCACTGGCTTCCATGGTGGGACCTGTAATAAGAAAAAATTAAAAAATGAAGAAGATACAAATCCTGACCCAAGCACCTCACAGTTCAGCCCATTCTGGGACTATTTCTTCTCTTTGAAGCCTTGCATAGGTGATCCAGGCAGAATATTGGCTATATTCCTAGAATGGAGAACATTTTTGCCTGGGAAATTTGCAATGCTTTGGCCTCGAGAAGGGTATTTACTCTCCCCTAGTGACACCTGACTTGGGAATGCGCTTCCCTGGGGCTCCGCATGAAACTGAGACAGAGATTTGAGTCTTTACTAGGTCTATGGGTTTTACGGGGCTGAAACTTCTGGTGTTCAGTCTTTATAATAATACAAATGGACAGATTTAGAGATTAGGAGTCCCAACTTGCTGTATCCTTTAATATATATTTGCTGTATCCTTTAGTATCTATTTCATGCATGTGGCTGTGGTTTGTATATTCCAGGGTATTCTGAAGATCTATAAAATAAAATAGGACAGAGCTGCTATTATACTACATGCGTGCTGTGCTTAGTCGCTCAGTCACGTCTGACTCTTTGCTACCCCATAGACTGTAGCCTGCCAGGCACCTCTGTTCATGGGGATTCTCCAGGCAAGAATACTGGAGTGGGTTGCCATGCCCTCCTCCAGGGGATCTTCTCAACCCAGGGATCGAGCCCAGTCTCCCATATTGCTGGTGGGTTCTTTACCATCTGAGTCACCGGGGACCCTGCATAGGAATCACCTGATTAGGGAGGTAGCATTTTTAGCATTAAAGTGGCATGAAAGTTGTGAAGTAGAGGCTTCAGTAAAAGGAATTTCTTAGTATCTGAGCTTGGGATAAGGCCTTTCACTCTTGGTTTATGGGGAAGAAAAAAAACAACCTACAAGTCCTTGCTAACCTCTTTTACTCTAAGAATTTTGAAGGCTAAGGAGTAACTCTGCTCAGAGGTGGGGGCCAGACCAGTTGGTTTTCAAGTTTCCTTTGCCTTATGGTGTTTAGCTCGTCTGTGGGAGGATGAGCAGGACAAGGAACAGTTAAATGGGGTCTCCCATCAGTTCCAGGCCACACAGAGTTCTCTTAAGGCTTCTTCCAAAGCGGTCTCCCACTATCTGTCGCAAGTCAGCCTCCAAGGAGAAGGACATTTGTGTATTTTTAGATAGAAAAGTGCTGTCTCCTTGTCACTTTGCAGGAGGCGCTTTTCTCTCTGCTTCTCTTCATCAGGCCTGGTGGTATCTCCGAAGGGAAAGGAGCTACCTGGTAAATAAAGATAAGCTATGCTTATTCGCGGAGATTTGCAAGAGAAGAGGCTGTTTAAAAATGGATAAGGAGGTAATTGTGTTCCGCCAGCTTGAAATCAGGGAGTCGTTTTCCTCCACCAGGGCCGGGCAATCCAGCGAGGAGCTGAGCGGGTGTGCTCACCACCGCGGGGTGACCTGGAGTTCACGAGCACGGGGCCGCTCTCAGCTGCAGGAACCCTCAGGCCTTTGAAGCTGCCGAGTTGTCCCGACAGTAGAGCTCTTCCACGAAGGACTGATGCTCTGCCAGGAGAGTGAGACGCCGTCGTTCTTCGACTGCCCTTTGGAAGAAAGGGGACAGGCATGCGGTGCGGCCCCAGTGGCGGGCTCACTTCTGATGGCGCTGCCTTTGTGCGTCTCCCCAGCCTCACCCTCCACGCAGCAAGCGAGGGCTGCAGGGATCGGGTACCGCGTCCCTTGAAAGAATCCAGGTGAACCGTTGGGTCCAGACATGAAGGATGGGGGTAGAGGCTGTGTCGACATGATGTCTAACATCTGGTTCAAACCCGAGTTCAATCAGCTTTCCAGATGTTCACACACACACACACACACACACACACACACACACACACACAAGTTTGCCACTGGGAGGACAAAGCCACCTCTTGGTCACACTTCCCACCTGACCATTCTGGAGACACCAGTCTCATCTATCAGCTTTGCATTTAGATGGGAAGCATTGATCTGGGCCACACGATCGAGACACCTGAGTTTTTCTAACATTCATCTCCCAGCTTCCCCTGCCACCCCCATCAGGGGAACGTCAAGGAAACAGGGGAGCCCTGCGCCCAGGGGACTAAGTCTGCTCTTTGTCTGCCCTGGAGCTCGGCTTATCCCGATTGTGCTGACTCTGTGGGATTCCGAGAAAATCAAAGCCAGGGACAATAGCCGGGAAAATGACCTGGTCCACACGTGCCTGGCCTGCTTCCCATACCCCCCAGCCTGTGAGTACCCCGGGGGCGGGGGAAGGCGAGCTGGGAAGGGAGTTGTGATGAGAAAGTAGACCCTTTGCAGCTTCCACATTGTCTTCTCAGGCTGATTTCTGAGGCATAATGAATGTGTGTGTGTGTTTGTGTGTATGTGTGTGTGTGATTCCCCAGACAGTGTCATAAAGCACAACGCAAAGTCTGTTTCCTAGTAGTTGGAGATGAATTGTCAACTCTCCACCCCCTACAACATTTTTGCTGAAGGCATTTTAAATATCATCTGATTATTTGTTTATTTCTGAGGAATAAAGAATAACTGTGAGCTGAATGTTACTGAAATCTCCATTTTCAGCTGTGATTTTAATTGCTTGGCAGTGTGGAAGTTTGGTTTTTAAATTTTCAGACTGTCTCTTTTCCTGGCACTTTCTCTTCAGCCCCCTTTTGCAAGAACAGACAGAACCCAAATACTTGTAGAATAAATCTGCAACTCAAGAAGTCCCTCAATCAGAGATGGATTTACCATGAATGAATTAAGCTTAAGCTCCAGAGATTCTTGCTTTTATAGATGGCTTTCAAGGTCCTGAGAGGGGGCCCACCAGTGTGTTCATCTGGTCTTATAAATTTGCAAGAATAAGACCTTTCAAAAATAGAATTTTTCTTAAAGAGGCCACTTCAATGATATAAGTTTAGATTCCTGAGCAAGCTCTTATAACAGGGTGAATAATTTCTTATAAGCTGTCCATCTTCATCTTAATAAAGGTACATGAATTAGATTAACTAAGAATAATTTAAAGAGGAATTTGGGGGCAATTGCCATGACCCTCTCAATATGCAGAGCACCATTTGTTATACTTTGATTTGTCTTGAGGAAAGAAGCTGCGAATCACAGAAGGGTTTCCAGAGGCTTTCAGAGTGCTTACCACCAGGGAAGAAAGTAACAGCCCGCATTTCCTGACAGGAAGGGGCTGCCTCCTTGATGTTTGGTGGGGCCTTAGCTGTGGGCAGAAGGACTGCGTGGTGCAGCCTCTGGACCCTTTCTTCATGACTGGGAGAAATGAGAGGGAGGCTTGATGACTTAGGGGGTCTCGTATCTCCTTCCGTCTTTCATCTTCCAGTTTTTTTGTGGTGGCAAGACTGGGGCCTGGATGTTTCCCGTTGATCTTGGATGGCCTCAGCCTGCAGCGGCTTGAGGCAGGGTTTTGGTTCCCGGCCAGAGATGGAACTCAGGCCCCTGAAGTGAGGATGCTGACTCCACGCTGGGGACCTTAGCCACCAGGGACCACGGCCAGTGGCCAGGCCCTGGCCCGCCAGCTATGTAGAAATGAGTTCCTCCCATGTGCGCGTGCACAGTGCTTAGCCAAGACGGATTCCAAGGAAGAGGCCTATGGGTAGTTGGCATCGTTTGCTTTGAAGTGGCACTCCCTGCCTTTCTGACCTCCAAGGAGCCTTTCAGTGCACGTGTAATCAGGAAGGTCTCCTTGACTTGGTGACTGAGGAATACGTGGTCTTTTATATCTTATCTGGGCAGGGCTCAACTCCTCTCTCGCTCCTGCCACTTTGGAGGATCTGTCCATAGGGGAGAAACTGTTCAGCCTGGGTCCTGTATTTTTCCTGCTTCACTGTGATCGGCTTTTGTGGTTCCAAAGGAGCAGGAAGCAAAGAGGGACCTTCGGGCAGTTTGTGGGCTCAGGAGAGGGTTCAAGGAGAGCGTTGCCTGAACCCCAGCTCTGGTTCTCATAATCACATCACAACAGGGGAGCTCACTGAAGCAGAGATAGAGGCAGGACCTAGTTAGTACAGTCCCAATCATTATCCGTCTCTTTTCTCCTCGCTTCTCCCTTTGTGTTTTAAATTAATCCAACAAACCACATGGTTGAAGCATGTTTGCTTGCTCTGTGAGTCTTTCTGTCCTATAATCTCAGAGGTAGTTTGTCTAGAAATACACTTGAAGGCTATCATTATATCAAAGTAATTTCCCTTTAACATGACTATGTTCATCAGAGTTATTTAATGCTGGTAATAACTCCCCAGTTTAAGAGGTTTAACAGACTCTTTGCTCAACAACAGTCCCGTTAACAGGGATGTTCCTTGTCAGGCAGCTTTCCTAGGTAGCTCTCCTCAAAGCTCAAAGGGGACACGAGAACCTTCCATCTTGTGGCTGAACCTCCTCGAGGTCCTTGGAATCCTCTTCATTCATTAGGCAGATAGAGTGGACGATTATACATGGGAGGATTTTAATGGGCTAGAACTAGAAGAAGCACATCACACTTACATTCTATTGGCCAAATTAAGTCACATGACTGTGCCCAAGTGCAAGGGAGTCTGGGAAGTGTCTGGCTTGTGACCAGGAGGAAATGGGAAACAGGATTGTGAAGGTTCAGCTAGTCTGTGCTGAAGTGTGACTGCAAACCAGCTATGAAGCAAAGGTGTGGAATCTTCATTTCTCAAAATGAATACTGCAAGATAATTTTTTCTTTCTTTTCACTTCAGAGCATGGTGGTTGAAGCTGATGGCTTCCTAAGCTAGTTAAACATGACAGAAATAGTCAAGGCTCATTTTAGAAAAATTAGAAAATACCGATTCAGATGACTACTTGATATACATTTTAATCAGTAATGTACTATAGTAGTAGAAATCTGCTGAGTGATGAGAAGGGTGTGGCTTGATTTTTTAAGACTGCTTTGAATCATAGAATAAAGCAAAGAACTAAATATGTAGAGTTTTAGAACTAGAAGAAACCTTAGAAATGATTTATCCATACCTTTAATAGGTGATGAAACCGAAGGCAAAGCAGAAGGAAGGCATATTTGCCGAGCTCTGACAATGCTCTGAGGTCAAACTCTCTCCTTTCCAAGGGGAAGCATGGTGACATGACTTACCCAAGGTCCCACAGCTACTGAGAGAAATGAGACTGGGACCCAGTGCTTCAAATTATGAATCAATGTGCTGTTTACATATATCTAATAACCACCCCCTCCACCAGCTGTGTACATGTGTCTACATTCATACTCCTCTTCCAAGTCAGTCATGTGAGTTTAATTTACAGTCTACTGACTTGGATGGAAGACTTGATTAATGTGTATTATTCTCATAATATGAGGCTACCCGGTCTGTGGAGTTCCGTCTGTAATAGTGTCGTTTTCACGGCTTGTATGCTATTCTGCAAATAGCGCCAGAGCATTCTGCTTGGTGGTCACCAAGTTCCAAGAGAAATGAGATATTCTTTTCGCAGGTCTGGAAAAGAGCAAGTTGTACTGGCTGACTTCAGACTGACCCATTGTTCTGACCCCAACAGGTGCAGGTTTCAACACTAAGGGGCGGATCCCATTACCACTCGAGTTGCATGGATCGCTGACCTTGAAAGGGGTCTGCACTCACACAGCAGTGTGGGACCCGTCCTTTAGGAACCAAGGCCACTAATCTGAATGGCTATTTAGAGCCATGAATGGCATTTAACAGGCACTCCTTCATTCTTCCACGGTCATTGAAGAGTCCCAGGGCTTCTCCTCCTGCTCATTAGAACTGACACTTCCCAGGCCAGAGTGATGACAGTGTGGATCAGAGAGGTGAGGTCTTCACCCTGAAGGACAGGATCCAGCTCAGGGCCAGTGAGGGAGGAAAGAACCGGGACTTGGAGCTTATGATGTGTCCCCATTACAACAAACACAGTCAGGTGGAATATCTGATACCTCAGTTTGAAAGTTAGATTAATTCAATCAAGTCATTTTATAATAGCCTGAAACAAAGACTAACTCATTCAGCCCTCGTGTGTACACCATCTGCCCACTCTTGATATTTCAAATAAACAAGCGTTTTCCCTCTGAAGCTGGTTTAATGTTCTGTTTCCATTTTACTTGCTTCATTTAGGGTGTGGCTTGCTCTTGTATACTTGGTGGTCACATTTATCACTTTGGCTAATTCCTTGAAATCAAAACATAACAACGACCCATGTTTGAACCTTTCCATTGAATTCTGAGGGTATGTGGGACTGCCTGGCTATTTCATGGAGCATATCTGTTTGTTTGCTACTGGGTACAAATTAGGAATTTACCACTCTTGAATCCCGTGGTTATAGTCAGTCACTCAACTGGCGTTCTACTGATGGATGAATGGCAGGAGTATTCCACACAAGCATGGAAATAACTTCCATTCGGCCTAACAAGGTGAAATGGAAATGATTTTCTTGGGGTTTGATTGCCTAGCTAGTTCATCTCTTCTGATCAAAGTCATGCAGTTTCCAGGTGTGGATGTGGTTATAAGGAATTAGTCAATGAGGAGGAGGCTCTCCTTACAGATTTTCAGGGATGTTATGAGTGATCTTTGCCAGAGGCAATAGTCTGGAAAAAGTTTTTATTATTTTGAGAAAGTAGCCCTGTGGCTTGCACATGATAACTATTTTATTATAGTAATTAATTATTTCATTCATTCATTTAGCAAACTGTTGAACACTTCTCATGTGCAAGATGCTGGAATACAAAGATAAGTGTGACATGATGCCAGCCTTCAAAGGGTTTACAGTTTAGCCGAGGAGACAGACAAACATCTAGCTACTAAATGATGTGATAAGGATTTTGGTGGTCATATATACAAACCTACATAGGGGTATAGGTGTATGTGTATGTGTATATACGTGTAAATATATTCGTGCTGCCCTTCCCAGCCATTCAGGTGAATTTAATTTATAGTTTTCTAGGGGGCTAGAGGAGTCCTCCGGAGAAGGCAATGGCACCCCACTCAAGTACTCTTGCCTGGAAAATCCTGTGGACGGAGGAGCTTGGTAGGCTACAGTCCATGGGTTTGTGAAGAATCGGACATGACTGAGCGACTTCACTTTCACTTTTCACTTTCATGCATTGGAGAAGGAAATGGCAACCCACTTCAGTGTTCTTGTCTGGAGAATCCCAGGGATGGGGGAGCCTGGTCGGCTGCCGTCTATGGGGTCTCACAGAGTTGGACACGACTGAAGCGGCTCAGCAGCAGCAGCAGCAGAGGAGTCCTGCAAGGGGAGTATAGAGGAGGAGTGATGAGTTTTTCCAGGGAAAGTCAGAGAAGGCTTTTGGAGGAGATCTGGGAGGTTTGCTCACGGAGGTAGGGAGGACATTAGAATGTCCTTTGCTTAGAAGCAAAGGGAGCACTTGGCACAGAGGGACGGAGGCGTGAGCGAGAGAGGCCTGGAGCGAAGAATGGGCTTTTTAGTGCAACTGAAGCATGAAGTGCAGGTGGATGTGGTGTGTGACATGAAAACACATGGACGTAGAAAAGTAGTGGGAAGAGTGGAAATCTTGGTTCACATGCTCAGGTGCAAGGGTGTAACTTATTCTATTCATCAGCTTATTTTTTTCAGCTGTCATTCTGCTATGTGAAGGAGACTTAATCTACGTCATTTTGGAATCCTCTCCAAGCTGGAACCCAAGGAAATGACCACAATCCTGCCTGACCCTTGGTCATCATCTCTTTGTGGCTGCTGCTAAGTCATCTTCAAAAGGTTGCCTTGCTATTCCCAGTGTCCCAGGACTCAGCGGCTGATCCAAGGCTCTATGAGGCTGTCGAAAGCCTGCCATGGTTAATCACTTGACATCCACTTCTCATTAGCTAAGTTTTAGCTGCCCACCTGGGACTCTGTTGGGAAAAAAGTCATGGGAACTTCCGATCTTAGATCCTATCAACTTACTGAGGAGAGGTCTGTCTCCGATCCTTCCTAGGAAGGTCAGAGTACAGGGCCTCCCTTCTTGGGGAGCTAAAGCTTCCAAGGTCTCACTGGCTCCTTTGGTACTACTTTCCTTACCAGAGCCAGCTTTCGCAATCTTGCAAGTGTAGGATGTGGGGATGCTGGTAGTCATGGTAGAGAATCTTTGCTCTTAGTTGTTACGTATTTTCCAAAATTGTTGGTTTCAGTCCTATGGGTTTTTTTTTTTTTTTTTCTCATTCCCTCTGAAGGCTAAGCTTTTAAAACTTAAAAGCCAATAACATTCCTTTCTTCCTTGTTTTGTAATCCCTGTTCTGAGGTAAGGGATCTAGAAAGGTCTAGATCAGCATTCTCAATCGCAGCTGCATCACTCTGAGTGCTTGGAAATGAATACATACGCACAAATACAACTCCACTTCCCGAGCTTTTGATTTCATAGTCTGGGGCAGATAATGGACATTGGTATAGTTTAACAGGCTTCCCAGATTCTAACTACAGTCAGGATTGAGAATTACTAGACTAGCACAATAGTTAAGGGGTTTCCCAGGTGGCTCAGTAGTAAAGAATCCACCTGTAAATCAGGAGATGTGAGTTCAACCCCTGGGTCAGGAAGATCTCCTGGAGAAGGCAAAAGCACCCCATTCCAATATTTTCGCCTGGGAAATCCTATGGACAGAAGAACCTAGTGGGCTACAGTACATAGGGTTGAAAAAATCAGACACAACTACAGGACTGAGCATGCACACATGAGCATGGTGGTTAAGAAAGGCCCAAAATATTAAATAAAATGCAGAAAAAGTATCAGCTAATATGGCAAAGTATTTTTCCAAGTCAGCATTTGGAAGAATCTTGAACGCCCTATAGTGGAACTGTGAATTTATCATGCTGGGAATGCAACATGATATCTTTTCTTTCAAGATATGGAAGAAAATATTAAACAAAATTTACTGTCTAAGTGCTATGTGTAAATATTTGTCTGATGTCAGCCTGAGGAGAATCCTGCAAGGCAGGGCTTTAAAATTTTTCTATTGAGATGTAGTTGCATATAAGCTTTTGTAAGTTTCAGTTCAGTTCAGTCTCTCAGTCGTGTCTGACTCTTTGCAACGCCATGGACTGCAGCACGTCAGGCTTCCCTGTCCATCACCATCTCCTGGAGCTTGCTCAAACTCAAGTCCATCGAGTCTGTGATGCCATCCAACCATTTCATCCCCTGTCATCCCTTCTCCTCCCGCCTTCAATCTTTCCCACACCAGGGTCTTTTCCAATGAGTCAGTTCTTTGCATCAGGTGGCCAAAGTATTGGAGTTTCAGCTTCAGCATCAGTCCTTCCAATGAATATTCAGGACTGATTTCCTTTAAGATGGACTGGTTGGATCTCCTTGGAGTCCAACGGACTCTCAAGAGTCTCCTCCAACACCACAGTTCAAAAGCATCAGTTCTTTGGTGCTCAGCTTTCTTCATAGTCTAATTCTCATATCCATACATGACTACTGGAAAAACCATAGCTTTGACTAGATGGACCTTTGTTTGCAAAGTAATGTCTCTGCTTTTTCATATGCTGTCTAGGTTGGTCATAACTTTTCTTCCAAGGAGCAAGTGTCTTAATTTCATGTGTGCAGTCACCATCTGCAGTGATTTTGGAGCCCCCCCCCCCCCCAAATAAAGTCTGTCACTGTTTCCATTGGTTTTCCATCTATTTGCCATGAAGTGATGAGACCAGATGCCATGATCTTAATTTTCTGAATGTTGAGTTTTAAGCCAAATTTTTCACTCTCCTCTTTCACTTTCATCAAGAGTCTCTTTAGTTCTTCGCTTTCTGCTGTAAGGGTGGTGTCATCTGCATATTTGAGGTTATTGATATTTCTCCCAGCAATCTGGATTCCAGCTTGTAAGTTTCAGTTAAGTTCAGTCACTCAGTCGTGTCTGACTCTGCGACCCCATGAATCGCAGCACGCCAGGCCTCCCTGTCCATCACCAACTCCCAGAGTTTACTCACACTCATGTCCATCACATCAGTGATGCCATCCAGCCATCTCATCCTCTGTTGTCCCCTTCTCCTCCTGCCCCCAATCCCTCCCAGCATCAGAGTCTTTTCTAGTGAGTCAACTCTTCGCATGAGGTGGCCAAAGTGTTGGAGTTTCAGCTTTAGTGTCAGTCCTTCCAGTGAACACCCAGGACTGATCTCCTTTAGGATGGACTGGTTGGATCTCCTTGCAGTCCAAGGGACTCTCAAGAGTCTTCTCCAACACCACAGTTCTTTGGCGCTCAGCTTTCCTCACAGTCCAACTCTCACATCCATACATGACCACTGGAAAAACCATAGTAAGTTTAAACATATTCAAATATTGATATATTTACATTTCAATATGATTATCACCAACATAGCATTATCTATACTTCTATTATGACACACAATTAAAGTTTCTTTTCCATGGTGAGAACAATTAAAATCTAGTCTTTTGGGAACTTTGGGGTTTATAAAACAGTATTGCTGCCTATATCAGTATGCTGTGCATTAGATCTCCAGAACTTAGTTATTAGTCATTGGGAAGTTGTACCCTTAAATGATGTCTGCACCCCATTGATTGCCAAGGTTGATTCAGCTGATCTCACTCACTAGGTGGGTGTCCCCTTCCTCCCTCGCTGCTCCATGTGTATGCCCCATTGACGAGAAGGCCCTTCTCTGACAGAGGAGGGTCATTCCTAAGTCAAGGATGTATGAGTAGCTCGGCTCCCTATTAGAATCTCCAAGTACACTCTTCATGTCTCATTAACTCTAGTTTGCATTGGGGAAATGGTGAGGTTATAGAAATTTTTCAAGGTTGTTGAATAAGATAATGGCAGGTCTCTCTTTAGAATCCATCTGCTTCAAAACCTAGGGCATTTCATGAACTACTGTTACCTCCCAAAGTGACCTGATAAGACAGTATATTAATTGAATAAATCAATGAAGAGTTCTGTTAACAAAATAGTAGAAGAGCTAAAGACTAGCCCTAAGGAAAAGAAGCTTTTTGGCTGAGATGGCCTCCTCTTTCAGGTGGTTGTCATCATCTGTTTACTCATTATTATGGCCTAGGCCTTAAGCTTTCTTTTAGCATAATTTAGGAAACCAGAGGGGCTTCCCTGGTGCCTCAGTCCATAAAGAATCCAACTGCAGTGCGGGAGATCTGGGTTCAGTCCTTCGGTCGGGAAGATCCCCTGGAGAAGGGCATGGCAACCCATTCCATTATTCTTGCCTGGAGAATTCCCAAGGGCAGAGGAGCCTGGTGGGCTGCAGTCCATGAAGTTGCAAAGAGTTGGACACGACTGACAGCACACAGGACAGGAAACCAGAACTTAAAGTATTCATTTGTACTTGTTTTACAAAAATATAATTCTTTACTAAGTGATTGTTTTTGAGTCAGTTTCTCCCTATTTCTTGATTTATTTGAGGTAATCAGTTTTTGTAATTGATTTCAGCATTTTTTGCCCTAGTAGACTATAACATCACTGAACAAAGATAGAAAACTAAAATCCTAAGTATAAATAAAGTATCCTTGCTACTCCTCTGAATAGGTCTATATAATTTTTGCTTTCTTTATATGCTTTGGAGGAAGACCATTGCCTTGCTTTGTCTGTAGGTTATTTCAATCTCTCTTTTTCTTTTTTTAAATATTTATTTATTTATTTGGCTGTGTCGGGTCTCAGCTGTGCCATGAGTCACATGGATCTTTTGTTGCATTGCCTGGACTCTCTAGTTGTGGCACCCAGACTTCAGGAGTTGCAATGAGTGGGCTTTGCCGTCAGGCTTGTGGGATCTTAGTTCTTAGACCAGGGAATGAACCTGTATCCCATACATTGCAAGACATATTCTTAACCACTGGATCACCAGGCAGGTCTTGCTTCAGTCTCTTTTGATGACAGCCACCAGCATGATTCCGATGAAAGTTGCAATTACTTCTTTACCTGGAACCATTCATTTTCTTACTTTTTGCTTTTCATTGTTTAGGATGCATGTATGTTCATACTCACTGAATCCATTTTTCCTTCTTGAAATGAAGATGAATAAAACCCCTTCTTCAAAACTTGCTGTTGGATAATTTAATTGCTCAGGGAGCACACTCCATTTTACTAAGTGATTTCTTGTTGGAGACATCAGAAAATCAGAATATATTCAAAACATAGTTTTGCCTCCACTGGTGATTGTACAGTTACTTTCCCCAGTAATCCCGATCTAGTTGAGTACATGGTACAGTGTAATTATTGTTGACTCTGATGTGCTCTTCATGTGCTAAACTGGCATGGGCTAAGCCAGTAGATTTCATCATCCATTATTGAAATGCAATGCCTTAGTTATGCATCAGGTGTCCAGAAGTATACAGTTATGATCTGAGAGAGGCATAATGAATTCTGACCTTCTTCTGATGTTTAAGTCATTTCTGCCCAGCCCTCCCACCTTCAACATGATAGTGAACTTTCCCTTGATGTCCCCAAATCTCCATATTTGTTTCATTTCCTTTCCAGAGACCACACTTATTTATCTTCCCAATGTGTGTTTTGGGGATGTATCTACTTAGTGAAAAAATATTTTCAATAATGTCTTCCGCTTTTATGATGCTTCTTTCAGCTTCCCCTTTTATTACACAAGTTGACCTGGGCCCCATCAAAGGAGCAAGGGGTTTTCAACGAACAGGATCCAGGTAACACAGAGTAGAGACACACAGTGGTGGAAGTAAGATTTAATACTGAGGATTGAGCCAGTTAGAAAGGTGAGAAATCTTGGCCAGTGGGAGAACTAATGAATGAGCCATGGGTGTACTGAGGCTGTGTTTTAGGATGAATATGTGTTTTTGAAGACAAAGTGGAAGCAGAGAGATGACCCAAGAGCCAAAACAAGTACAGTGGTTCCTTTTAGGAATCTGGGCTTGAGAGTAATAGGATCACTGGCTTTCCAAGTTTTAGATGGGTTTTCCCGGCTGGTTTAGATTTTATTTTTATTTATTTTAAAAAATTTACATAAATTACAAAAACGTACATAAATCTTTTTTAAAAAAATTTTGTTTTTATGTATTTGACTGGTTGAGTCTCAGTTGCAGCACACAGGCTCAGCAGTTGCAGAGCTCAGGATTAGTTGCCCTGAAGCAGGTGGGATCTTAGTTCCCCAACCAGGAATGAAGCCTGCGTACCCTGCATTGGAAGGTGAATTCTTAACCACTGGACCACCAGGAAAGTCTTAGGTTTGACTTTTATTAAAATCTATTATTGTTATTATTTTTTTCCTTTTTTTCCCTTTTGAAGCCCTCTGTTGTTCTGATATTACATTTGGATGGTGGGGTGGGAGGATAGTTTTAAAAACTGCATTGTCCTGATCAGAGGTTGTTTTGAAAGTTTCATGGTTAGAGAAGGAGAGGCAAAGGGGAATTCACCAGTGTTCTCATATTAGCGAAGATTATTCACAAGAAGTGAGGTTTTAGCAACTGCTCTGATAAAGGGGCAGAGCGTGCTGGGGAAGAGGAAGCTGGGAGGCGGGAATGGAGGAGGTGAGTGGAGAAGCTGTGAATGCTGGAAAGGAATTATGAAACGGATGCTTATTTTGTGGAAGCTGCTGCTCTGAGCTTGTCCGAATCTGACACTCTTGGTGTTCTCAGAATTGGTTCAGCATCAGTTCATTCTTACCTGGAGACTCCCATGTTTGCAATGGTCCTTGCAATGATCTCACAATGATCTCTTAGTTTGCAGTGATCACATAGATATGTCTGTATGGGCACACGTGTGTGTTAACCTTTACACGCACCTGTGTATTTGAAGGCAGTGGTGGGTAGAGTCCCAGCAGTCAGGCTCTGGCCCTGCCTGCTTGGCCTTTGAATCTTTGGTTTATCACCATCCAGCGATGTGATCTTGTGCAAGGATTCAATCTATTCTATTCAGATATTCTGGGATGATCTCTAAGACAGTTGTCAGAATAAAGTAACACACGTAAAGTCCTTAGAACAATCCTTTTTGCCAAAATGCATGCTAAATATTAGCTATTGATACTATCCTTATTATTCTGTTCAGTTCAGTCGCTCAGTCGTGTCCGACTCTGCGACCCCATGAACCACAGCACTCCAGGCCTCCCTGTCCATCACAAACTCCCGGAGTTTACCCAAATTCATATCCTTATTATTATGGTTTCACAAATTCTTTCATCTGTGTGTCTTATCTCTGATTCCAGATTATAAACTTCTTGTGAGTAGAGATTGTTTTGCTCTCTTCTGTATTTTCTAGCTCAATCTTAAGCAGAGAGTAAACGTTTTAATAATTAAGTATTTCTTAATTGTTGGAATTAAGGTGCTACTGGAGCCTGAGAGCTCACAGTATTTCAGAACATTTCCCTGAAACATTCCAGGCAGTAAAAGTGTAAAGGTAAATGATAGTTCTGAACCCAGAAGAATCCCATATTTGGTTGGAAAGGCCAGGGCCTCTGGAAGTTTCTGAGATGGTAATAAGAAATATTTATAGCTATAGGCAAACCTTTTTTCAACAAATATCATTAAAAAGAAACTATACATTCTCCAAGTTCTAACCAAGTCCATGTTTTAGGAGTAAGAAATTCCAACAGGGCTAATGAACTTAGGTAATTTTAATTTTTCCTTTGCTCTTGACTTTCTTTTCTTTTTTTTTTTTTTTTAAGTAATGAGATTTGTACTTAAGTTCTGCTTCATTGCTATGTCTTGCATTTGTCTTATTTATGATAGTGTTGATGTCTAGATGGTGCAAGAATTAGTCTGGGAATATTCATTGCACCTTTTTAGACTTTTCTCTTCACAGAGGAAAAGGGAAAGAGGGCCAGCAAGACTGTGATATTGGAAAAATATCTGTCTCTTTTTCAAACACTTTGAGATGATGAGATTCCCCATACATATTGCTAAATAAATGCCTCCTTCACCATGAAACCATCAAATAGTTCAAGAGAAATTAAATCCTTTAGACTCTGATTCTTTTACACTTGACTCATCAGAATCTTCTTTTGTAAGAGCAACTTGATAGCTAAGAAACTCCCAGAGCCTTTATTCTTGAACTAGGAGGTCACATTTTTTGTCAGTGCTCATTGCAACTTGAACCGAGAAAAGCTCAAGTTCAACTTCAAATTTGGAACCCACAACCTTGAGTGAGTCATCATGCCAGTAAAATCCATTCTCCCTGCAAACTCACTCAGAGGCCATGTTTGGAATAGGATGGTCATCTTAGAAAAACTATGCGTTCTGAGGAGGGAAAGAACTGCTAAGCCAGTCAAGAAATGTCCATTGAGTTAGGTCATGGGCAGAAATCATCCTATGAGTGTCATTCTGGGAAAGCTGAAAAGTTGGAATTCAAAGAAGTGGACCCATGTGCTAAGATGAGAAAAGAGTAAAACATCAGGGGCTGTGGATGGGGTGAATGGGTTTTGCGGACTGAACTTCTCAATGAATGTTCCGCAGTGAATACTCAGTGTCTGTGCTCATTCATCCTTTTAACAAATATCCAATCGAGCCCATGTTGGGAACAAACATTGCACAAACATGGGAAATACAGAAGCAGCAAGGCAGAAGTGTCCCTTTCATCAAAGATAAACAAAGCTGGACACTAGCTAAAGCGGAAGGGCAGAATTTCATTAGTAGTAACTATTGCATTAGGGAAATGAGTCCAGTGTGAACTGAACTCTTGTTCCATCTGTACAGAGGTGACTGGATATTGCAAAGAGGGAATGGGAGACTAGAGTGGGTAGTGAGTGAGGACTCAGTAGAGTCAGGGAAAGTGGGAAGAGAGGTGGGTCCAGGGGAAACCCATCTGTGTTTGCTAACTTGCGTTTCTCACAGTTACTTCTACTCTCCCACAGATAGGTTTTGGCTGGAACAAACAGTGGCAGTCTTGAGTTTTCTCAGGAAGGCAGTTTACAGGGGCTAGGGTGTTCTTAGGGATGTGGCCTTAAGCTATTAGAAGCTAAGCTGGTATTTGTTCAAGACTTTATAGGTTGAGGACTAATCGAGAAGAGGGCTCAGAGGAGACCAGCCAGAGTTTGGTCAAGAGGAGGATCTTTATCACTTCTCTTTCAATTCTGCAGGAAGGTAGAGAATAGCACTTTAGTTAAATGTTTAATTAAATCTTTAATATTACTTTATGGTAATAGTATTTGTTCTACACTTCAGATGTTAATAGCAAGATGGGTATAGAAGCAACTTGTCAATTTTCTATGAACTTAATTAACTTGGGAAATTCATGCAAGAACTCACTCTGAGTTAGGTTGATGCATGCAGGTCATCTTGTTTGACATGTTTGCTTAATCCTCAGAATGCCTAAAAGTCTACCAAGATGTCTGAGTGGTCTACCTTCCCATTTGGCATACCAAGATGAGCTAAGCATATTGTACTCAGAAAGTCTGGACTGCCCCCAGATCAACGATTTGGATCATTTCAATACAGGGACACATCTTTCTTCCCCAATTTTGACTTTGACAAGATGATTTGGACACTTTCAGAACCAAATGCTACCCCAAGTCTTGATATCACTTCCTAGCTCAATTGGCCCCTGAGCAATACCTTCCACCACTTTTGTATTTTCAAAGTGGAAAACTCATAATCTCAGGGGACAATACGGGTGAAAGTCGAACCTGAATTCTGTTTCCCATCCACATCACTCTTTCTCTATGATAGGGGACAAGCCAACCTTCTGTGGCTTCAGCTTCCTACCCTCTGCTCAGCAGGACACAATGAGTTGTGCCCAGATGGGCTGTGAAGATGATCCTATACACATGCTAGTTCCCATCAACTTTATGAACATGTGCTGTGGGCAGAGCACGTGGTACTAGATCGGGCTCTTTGTTGGAGGCAGTTTACACGAAAGACTTCGCTCCCACCCGCAAGATACTGGCAATAAGTTCAAGTTGATGACATACGGAATTAACAGCAAAACAGGGAATCATACTGTGGTTTTGTTGTATTTTTGTGGTTTTTTAGTATAAGGAATTGAAAGGAGCATTAATGCACTTTTTCCTCTGTCTTAAGCCCCATATATGAGTGACTAGAAAACACAATTATATTTAATGTGCTGTAAAGTGAAGAGGAACAAAAAGCCTCTTGATGAAAGTGAAAGTGGAGAGTGAAAAAGTTGGCTTAAAGCTCGACATTCAGAAAACGAAGATCATGGCATCCAGTCCCATCACTTCATGGGAAATAGATGGGGAAACAGTGGAAACAGTGTCAGACTTTATTTTTGGGGGCTCGAAAATCACTGCAGATGGTGACTGCAGCCATGAAATTAAAAGACGCTTACTCCTTGGAAGAAAAGTTATGACCAACCTAGATAGCATATTGAAAAGCAGAGACATTACTTTGCCAACAAAGGTCCATCTAGTCAAGGCTATGGTTTTTCCAGTGGCCATGTATGAACATGAGAGTTGGACTGTGAAGAAGGCTGAGCACCAAAGAATTGATGCTTTTGAACTGTGGTGTTGGAGAAGACTCTTGAGAGTCCCTTGGACTGCAAGGAGATCCAACCAGTCCCTTCTGAAGGAGATCAGCCCTGGGATTTCCTTGGAAGGACTGATGCTAAAGCTGAAACTCCAGTACTTTTGGCCACCTCATGCGAAGAGTTGACTCATTGGAAAAGACTCTGATGCTGGGAGGGATTGGGGGCAGGAGGAGAAGGGGACGACCGAGGATGAGATGGCTGGATGGCGTCACTGACTCGATGGACGCGAGTCTGAGTGAACTGCGGGAGTTGGTGATGGACAGGGAGGCCTGGCGGGCTGCGATTCATGGGGTCGCAGAGAGTTGGGCACGACTGAGCGGCTGCACTGAGCTGAACGGTGGTGCATTAGAATATGAGATGCAGAGGTAGTGATCTGGCCACATATACCACAAGGAGATTAGGCGCTTGCTTCTTGGATACAGCGTTTGATGATCTGGGCCACAGGCCAGATGATGACTCCCTCCACCAGGTCTTTACCTGAAATGATGACTGATACCCTGACTGGGGAACACGACTGTTCAGAAGAGCCTTTTCTCCTGAGAGCCAGGATATGTCCAAAACGGATCAAATCTCATTTCTTCTTGATTTCTTTAAAAGCGTCACTGGAGTTATTTGGGAATTCGACAGTGGCAAAATTCAGAGTCTTCTTACTCCCCAGGCTGTGACTTCATGTCTTTGCTGGCCCTGTATCAATACTCTCTAGAGCTTAGGACTTTCGCTGATAGAAAGGAGCCAGGGGATCTCAATGAGGTGTTTGCTGTTCTTGACCCAGGGTGCCAGGGCGCCAGGGTGCCAGGTGTCAGGCTGCCTTCTCCTCCAACCTGCTGCCTCCAGATGAAGTGACAGCTGAAGACTGAGCACAGCGAAGGCAGAGCTGCCGAGGGGACAGGGCACTCAGTGTCCCCCGTTCCTTTTCCTCTGATATGAAAATTATGCTGCATCCCTCGAGGGAAGCATTCAAAGATTTATAAGACTGTTAATAACAAGAACTCTCACTGAAAAGTCAAAATTGATAGAAATCCGACTTCTGATTTCCTTTGGTTTGAAATGCATGCTGTTGCAAAGGCAAGTGACCTTCCTTTATTGATGAAACACCTTGAAAGTTTCTTTCACAGTCTTTTTCTGGCATGCCCAACCGAGTAAATCCTGACTTTCTCTCTCTGCTGCCTAGAGGAATGCCGCAGGACCACACCAGAAAAAGCAAATGATCGATTCATGATGAAACTGGCCAACTTGCCAGTATCAATAAATTGCTTTGTTCTTTGCACAGCAAGGATGCCAGCTTGGTGTGTAGTCTGTGCCTGGAGATGAAGGGTGGCAACCCTGGTCAAAATTACACAAAGGAATTTATAACTGCCCTTTAAAATAAATAATTTCAAAACTTGCAAGCAATTAGTAACAAGTAGGAAGCAGGCCAGATTATGGAGTGAATCACATCCTGTGCCTTGACAAACTGAGAACTTGGGTTCATAGGAGTCCTCTTTAATCAGTCAGTCAGTTCAGCCGCTCAGTCGTGTCTGACTGTTTGCGACCCCAGGGACTGCAGCACACCAGGCCTCCCTGTCCATCACCAATTCCCAGAGTTTACTCAGACTCATGTCCATCAAGTCGGTGATGCCATCCAACCATCTCATCTTCTGTTGTCCCCTTCTCCTCCCACCTTCAATCTTTCCCAGCATCAGGGTGTTTTCAAATGAGTCAGTTCTTCGCATCAGGTGGCCAGATTACTGGAGTTTCAGCTTCAGCATCAGTCCTTCCAATGAGTATTCAGGACTGATTTCCTTTAGGATGGACTGGCTGAATCTCTTTGCTGTTCAAGGGACTCTTAAGAGTCTTCTCCAACACCACAGTTCATATGAATCAGTGATTCATATCAATTGATACATATCACTAATCACTTTAATAAATCATACAGGCTGCAGATAAGCTGAGAGAGTTGTTATCAAGTGGTTGATGGAGGGGGTGGAAGTAGCACATGTGACTGAGGTTGTAGAAATTCACTTACTATGAAAAACTTTAATGCACACAAATGCATACATACACGTACAACATATAGTCCTGCTATCTGGTTTGATTATTTTAAAAAAACAGTAATTTTGAGGTAAAATTGGAAAGAGCAGATCTTCTTGTTTTACAATTGAAGAGAGATGCTGAGTGATGGCTTAGGGCAACCGAGCAGATTAGCAATGTCTGACTTCCCTGGATGGCTTCCTAGGGAGTCTAGGGCTGCAGTCAGGAGCCTGGACGGGGTGGTGAGTGGACAAACGTGGTATATGGTTGCAGGCCATGGGTGTCAAGTCTGAGTCTCAGCAAGGGTAGTCTACAGGGTCAAGTCTAAGAGCTTGCGGGATGTTAGACGGGGTGAAGGCAGATGTTGGAGGGATTCTCCAAATGACACTGCAGAAAGACTGAAGAAGGAGCGAGAGAATGAGCTTTATACCAGCAACCTGCATCCAGTGGGTAAAGACAGTCAGCCCGTTCTGACAAGTGCAGAATCACACCTAGACCTTGGGTGTCCTGACTCCCAGGTAATTTCTAAAGGCCACACAAAAGGTCAGCACACTGCGCCAGCAGGACGCTCTTCTGAGCACTATTCCTGAAGCACACATCCAAAGCAAAAGATCAGTGTGGTGGATGTGGTGGGCACCACCCAGCTCCCTCCTCAGGAATAGAGGCCTGAGTCCCCGGCTGGAAGACCCCTGGCTGTCAGTTGCTTCCAGGCAATTGTCTCCACTGAAGAAACCCTTTCCCAGATGGTCCGAACACAATGACTCAAAGAAGAATAAAGGTATGGGCCTTTCTGCTAACTTGGAGCGATTCTGAAAGGTCACCAGCTTCAGAGGACCATGTATGACTGGTTGGGGACTGTGTTAAGAACATCCTAGCTCATTTGTGCTTCCTTCCTTTTTCTTCCCCGGTATTGCTCCCTGCAAGCTAACCTCCATCTCAGAGTCTGTTTCCCAAGATCTGCTCTGTTTCTCTGGCTGAGAATCAACTTGTCTTCCAGGAGACTAGGGTTGTCACTGAACCCAAGTCTATGTACCCAATGCACAGTGAGACCAAATGGTACAGAAACATTGGAGTTTGGAGCAGAGAAAGGTTTATTACAGGGCCATTCAAGGAGATGGGTGGCTCATGCCTTAAAAACCCCAAACTCCTTGAAGGCTTAAAGCAAATCCGTTTCATAGGTAAGGTGAGGGAGGGGCATGGTTACTTGTTGAAATTATCTTTGTGTCAAATCCTTTGTTCTTTCAGCTGTCCATGTAGGTCAAGTTATGGTCAGGTCACAATGTTTCTGTAAGCCTCCATCAAGAAAAATGCTCTTCTCTGTTCTGCAACTTTCTTTTTAATTAAAAAATTCCTTTTATTGAATTAGAGCTGATTTACAATGTAGCATTAATTTCTGCCTTAAAGCAATGTGATTGTTATATATGCATCATTTTTAAACATTCTTTTCCGTTATGGTTTCTCATAGGACATCAAACATAGTTCTTTGCTGTATAGGAGGACCTTGCTGTTCACGCATTCTGTATATAGAAGCTTCCATCTGCTAACCCCAACACTCTACTCCATCCTCGCAACCACCAATCTGCTCGCAGTGTTCATGATTCTGTTTTCATTTTGCAGATTGGTTCATTTGTGTCATGTTTTAGATTCCACATGGAAATGATGTCATATGGTATTTGTCCTTCTCCGTCTGACTTAGTTCATTTAGTATGATAATCTGTAGTTTCATCCATGTTGCTGCAAATGACATTATTTTGCTCTTTTTCATGGCTGAGTAATATTCTATTATGTATATATACCACATATTCTTTATCTGTTCACCTGTCAGTGGACAGATTTCCATGTCTTGGCTATTGTAATAGTGCTGCTATGAACATAAGGGTGCATATACCAGTTTGAATTACAGTTTTGTTAGGAGTGGGATTGCTGGATCATACGGTAATTCTATTTTCAGTTTTCTGAGGACCCTCATACTGTTTTCCATAGTGGCTGCACCGACTTACATTCCCACCAACAGTGAAGGAGGGTTCCCTTTTCTCCATACCCTCTCCAGCCTTTGTTATGTGTAGACTTTTAAATCATTGCCATTCTGAGTGGTGGGAGGTGGTACCTCCTTATAGTTTTGATTTTCTTTCCTCTAATAATGTTGAGCATCTTTTCATGTGCTTATTAGCTATCAGTATGTCTTAATTAGAGAAATGTTTATGTAGGTCTTCAGTCCATTTTTTGATTGAATGGGTTTTTTTTGTTGTTGTTGTTGAGTGATCTACAACTTTTTACCTAAAGGCATAATGTTCTTAAAGGTCATAGCCTTGAGAATAAGCAAAGTGGAATCATCACCCCTCATTTAAGTTGTTCAAGGTCCCAAGGCTCAACTTTTGCCTCTAAGGTCTAAGCCCTGGCTAAGAGGAGCAGCTCTCTCCCTGGTTACCCTGCTCCAGAGTGTTCCTTTAGCACACGGTCTGAGTCCCCAGCCAGTTCCTAGCCCAGCTGAAGAGATAGATCTCAGCTGGCATGCCCTGGAGGCCAGGTTCCCAGACCCTGCTCAGCAGTCATCATTGAGGGATCCAGGTACCCAGCACTCGGCCAGCCCTCAGGCTCCTCAGGCCACCCAAACAGGGCCAGGTCCTGCAGACTGTGACCCAGGGTAACTGCAACCACCGGGACTCCCTTTGATGCCGACCATTGGCAGAGTGGGACCACCAAGCCCGGCACGCAAAGGTCTCTCGCTAACAGTTTTGGGTGAAGAGTCTCGAGGACACAGTCTTGCGTGAACCTTAACCGTGGTGCACTGATGTCTGGCGCTGACTGGCTGTGAGCCTGCCTCGCCCCTACTGCAAGAATCACAATCGTCACAATAGTTTGATAACATGGTTGGCTCTGTGATGGTATTGTCAGCTCAGTTTAAAATTTCAGAATGTTTTCTACAAGGTTTTAATCATCAGGAGCAGAGGAAACCATGAGAATGCTTGGGGTGGCTGCGCTGTGCACCACTGTGCCTGTTGAGGACACACAGAAGTGCGTTAGAAATAACCGTCCTCTGAGACTAAGCTGCAAGTGGTCCATGCAGCTACAGCACTGGAAACTGGAAAGAGAACCTGCATGACAGTAGCAAATCCTCTCAACGACCTTATGAGGTAGGCAGGACAAGTAGTTTTTTGTTTTGTTTTGTTTGTCCATTTTACAGATGCAGAAACCAATGCTGAGGGTTACTGACATGAACAAGAGTCCATGACTAGTAAGTGGCAGAATACAGACTTTGAACTCCACTCTTTTGATGCCTGGTTTATTAACCTTATAAAAAATATGAAAACGAGACTGGCCTAGATTAAAAAAGATAGGGATTTTTGGGGACAGCGCAAGCAGGGAGGCGGGAGAATTGCTCTAAGGATCTCCTGAAGTACCAATGACATGGCAGAGACGTGTAACCATGGACAGTTCAGCAGTGGCAAGGACAGCTGGGGGTGGGAAGCTGCGGGGTGGGAGCGGGGCTGGTCTCAGGGATGGTGGCGATGTGGGGAGCGGGTTGTTGAGGATGCTTCCCTCTCTTTGAGGTGAAAAGTGAGAGAGATCTGGGGACAGTTGCTGAGGTTGGTAGCTCTAGCCCCAAACTGAAAAGCAGATTTTCTGTGCAGGATTTTATGACCCTACAGGAATCACACCCTTTCTGTCAATATGTTAGTCTTTCAATAACAAAGAATAATTCTCTCTTTGGTTACTCAAAATACACACATATTTGTGCCGTGCTTTAGTCTCTCAGTCCTGTCCAACTCTTTGCAACCCCATGGACTGTAGCCTGCCAGGGTCCTGTGTCCATGGGATCCTCCAGGCAAGAATGCTGGAGTAGGTTGCCAAACCTTCCTCCAGGGGATCTTCCCAACCCAGGGATCGAACCAAAGTCTCCCGCATTGCAGGCAGATTCTTTACCAACTGTCAGTTCAGTTCAGTCAATCACGTCTGACTCTTGCAGAACGCCAGGCCTCCCTTTCCAACACCAACTCCTGGAGTTTACTCAAACTCAAGTCCATTGAGTCGGTGATGCCATCCAACAGCCTCATCCTATGTCCTCCTCTTCTCCTCCCGCCTTCAACTTTCCCAGCATCAGGGTCTTTTCAAATGAGTCAGTTCTTTGCATCAGGTGGCCGAAGTATTGGAGTTTCAGCTTTAGTATCAGTCCTTCCAATGTATATTCAGGACTGATTTCCTTTAGGATGGACTGGTTGGATCTCCTTGCAGCCCAAGGGACTCTCAAGAGTCTTCTTTAACACCACAGTTACCAACCGAGCCACCAGGAAAGTCCACAGCTATATATACATTATAAATATGTAACTGTATACCATATATATGTAACTTCCCCCCCACTGGCCACTTTCTGGGGCTACTGTCCTGCAAACTTTCTTCCCAGCCTCCAGTGCTATAGCTGTATGGACCACTTCCAGCTTAGTCTCGGAGGACAGTTACTTCTAACGCACTTCTGTGCGTCCTCAACAGAAAGAGTGGTGCACAGCACGGCCAGCCCAAGTGTTCTCACGATCTCCTCGGCTCCTGAAGCTGCTTTCTTTTTGGCCCCTGAGCCACAAGTCACAGGCAGCCAGACAGATTTCTTCGGGGATGGGCTGCACGGTGTCAGCCTGCTGGTCCAGCCCAGCCCCTCTCCTGCTAACGGACCACACTGGGCTTGAGGCTGATGAGAGCAAGCACGCTGCTTTCTGGAATCTGTGACCTGAGGCGCGACCTCAGAGTGCGGACACCCGCTCCACATTCCTATCAGGCAATGAGCTGATTGCTCGGAGCCCGAGCGCTGCTCGGGAACTGCTCTGCCTGCCCGCCTCTGCTGCAAATACAGGCACATTTCTCCGGCTTTGATAGCTCCCTGGGTTCCTGTGAAAAACAACCACAGCCTTTCCATAGCGTATTTCTCAAATACTGGCATCAGGGGATCGCAGAATTACAGCAACAAATGTTATGAGGTGCTATTTCCAAATAGACATGCGGAAAAACAATCCAAATAGGACCATTAAATAATAATCCTCATTAAAACCAAACCAAACCCAGCGCAATCGGTCTTCAAAGTGTATGAGAGGAATACGCCACAATGTTTTAAGAGAAGATTAATAATTTGCTCATTAATTTCATTGGATAATGACTCATCACTGGTCTTTTCCAGAGTCGTGCATTAAAAAAAAAAAAAACAAAAAAACTAAAAGTGCCTTTTAGATTTCTCCCGTGCAATGTGAACATCAGGTGTGCAGAGAGCTTTTTAACATGCAAAAAGGAATCACAGTATTAGACAATGTGCTATTTTTCTATAACAAGGCAGCCTTTCCTAAAACATTAATCCGTGGCACAACGATGCTCCTAATTTAGAAGAAATTAGAGGCAGAGTCTACTCAACAAACACTTTGGCTAACACTTCATTAGTATGTATTTTCACATAATTCAATTAGCCAAAACACATAGACATGCTAACGGTGCTGTTCCCTGCTCTGGGAGTGTCAGCAAGACTTTAAGCAGATCTGAAACAAAATTGCATAAATGGCATGTAAAGCTCTGTGCATACAAAGATACCTTCAGGGTTCTAATAAATTCATGAAACTTTTTAAAGTATGATTTCCTAGCAGGCAATCACTTTTAATTAACAGGATCACCTACAGCAACACATGTCCTTCAAAAACTTACATTATTTTTTCTTTTTGAATTTCAAAGTTTCTGTAGTAAAAGTTGAATAGCTGAGTAGCTTAACCTCAAAAGGATTCCAGGCTTTTATGACAGTTATAAATCACTGTGGTGCCTTCTTTATAAGAAGAAAAGATTCTTAACACAACAGAGAAAGAAGGAAATCTCTTTTTAGTCATAGCTAGAAGCAAGCATTTTCTCCAAAGGTCAAAAAACTTTTCCTCAGTTAAAGAATAATTTTAAGGACATTGCAGCTACTTGTACAAGTAATCTCTTATAATTTACTTTATGAATTAAACATTCAATTTCCAGGATTGTGGTTTGACATGGGATGGACTCACCTCTTTCCAGAGCTGGCTTTGTGCAGTGTCTCTTCTTTAGTTTTTAGTAAACAAGAGCCCTGGCTGAATGCAGGGTCCTACTTAATGAGCCCTCCTCCAGGAGGGAAATGAGACTCTGTATACTCACCAAAGGATTCAGTTGAGTGGTTCTTGCTATTTCTTTTTCAGGCCTTTGTTTGAAATATACAGCGACATGCTCATAGAATGTCTAGGGCTAATGGTAAAGAGTGCAAAAATCTGAAAGAGACCTTGACAATTGAGTTGAGGGAAGAGTAAGGGACACTAAAGAGAAACTTTTCCTCCTCTTGTCCTTAAGGAACTTGGACAGTTGCTACATAAGGGTAGATGGGCTCCAATGACACCATCAGGTGAGGGATCTCCCCGCCAACTTCCTGCCTCCCAGCCCCAACCCCTCTTCCCCAGTGCTCTTCTTCTCTTTCCCAGGAGACTCCTTTTGTTTTGTGATTCCCCCAAATATGAGAGGATAGCCAGGTGGGAATCTGAGGCAGGGAGGATTCAGATGGTACCTTCTGCTCTTCTGCCAAAGCTGATAAAATACCTGCAGGGTGGAGACTGCACAGTCAGGACCATAGGGGAGAGGGGTGGGAGAGCAGGCTTTGTAGGCAGGTACTACAAAATATCCGAGCTCTTCTCTCTACTGCACGGCCCTTCGTCCAGCCAGCCAGCATCATTTCTCACCTGGGGGACCACAGCAGCTCGCCTGCTGTCCTCCGGCCTCTGATACTGCTCCCGTCAAACCCATTCTCCATACAGTTCCTTTATTGGCTTTTTGAGTAATTAGCCTGGCCACATAGACTGTTTTAGGTGTTAGGAACACGAGACCTTTACAGAACATAAATCTGATCGTTTACATTCAAGCTCAGTTCTTTCAATAGTTTCCTACCATCTTTAAGATAAAATCTAAACTCCTTAATTTGGTGCTGGACGCTTTCATGGTTTTCCCCTCTGCTTATATTTCCAGCTTCAACATTTGTCTCCTTTTACCATCAATCTGATTTCCAACTATATTGGACTATTTATGTAGACCCTGATCCTCACCAAAGGGCCATTTTATTCCTCATTTCCTGCCCCCCCCCCAACGTGGTTTTTTGTTGTTGCAAGTCCAGCTCTGTGACCCCACGGACTGCAGTATGCCAGGCTGCCCTTCCTTCACTGTCTCCTGGAGTTTGCTCAGACTCATGTCCATTGAGTTGGTGCTGCCATCCAACTGTTCTGTAATTGACAGCATTAGTTACTCAAATATTTTTTCTTTGAAGAGCTTTCTTAGATATGTATATGTATTTACTTTTGTTTTTCTAAAAAGTCCTAATTTTTCTCTTAAATAATGATTTAGCTGAATCCACAGCTGGGGCTTGATGTATATTTTCCTTCAGCATTGTTCCATTGATTTTGGTTTCCATTGTTGCTGTTAAAAAGGGTATGAAAGTGAAAGCATTAGTCGCTCCGTCGTGTCCAACACTTTGGAAACCCATGGACCGTAGCCCACCAGGCGCCTCTGTCCATGGGATTCTCCAGGCAAAAATGCTAGAGTGGGTAGCCATTCCCTTCTCCAGGAGATCTTCCTAACCCAGGGATCAAACCTGGGTCTCCTGCATTGCAAGAGCCACCAGGGAAGCCCAGATAAAAAGTGTATGATCAATCTAATTATCATTTGTTTCTGAGTGGTCTGTCCTTTCTCTGTGGTTGCTTTTAGGAATTTATTTTTATTTTTTCAATAAAAGTTAATACAAATATTTTATTGAATTTCAGGAACTTAGTGCTTCTAAAATTTCAAATCTCTGCACACAGATCACCACTATACTTTCTAGAAAAGTCGAGGTTAGGACTTGAAGACTGTCACCATCTCCTTGTGTCACATAGCACAGAAATCTCACGTCCTGCCACGCCCCACCCCCTTCTGACGTGGCCTCGCTCACTCTGTTGTTCTAGGAGGGGACGATGTGATGGGTGATGCATTTAAGGAGCTCAACTGTCTGAGTGGAGACTCTACTGATGCAAGAAGATCAGCCCAAAGCCATGCGCAGACCCCTTGATATGCCTCACATCAACTGGATCACATGTGATCTTCCCTTTTGTAATTTCGTCTGGTTCAGGGCGAAGCTGCTGCAGTGAAATTTCTAGCCCCTGAGGAAGCTCAGAAGTTTGGCAAAGGTTGAAGCAGAGACGTTTTGAAATGAGACATTTAGGGACAATGAGTGGACAGCTGGGCAGGAGTTAAGTGCAGTGTGACTGCTGATGTAGCGCCTGGCATCGGGTGGGGCCTCAAGGACACAAGATTAGTGACACCCAGGTGTTGAAGGGCTCCTGGCAATTCAGAGCTAAACTCAAACATTTCGAAAAGCACCCAGGACATGGTAGTCTGTTAATCTATGTTTGTTTGTTTTCCCCTGCTTTCCTCTTGATAGTCTTAAATTTCTGCTTGCCAACAAATGAGCCAACTAAGACAGTAGGAAAAAGGAAAGAGGATGCCTTGCCTTTGAAAAAGGTATGCTCTAGCTCCCCGCAGCAAAAACTATCCTTCTCCCTTCTTTAGATTTGAGAACAGGGTGCTTTTCTTACCTATAGACCCCGCTGAAATCCCTCCAGACTCATAGAGTCTATCTTTTAGGCTCAGAAATAATCAACTAATAGACTGGGCTTACACAGGGAAAAGCTACCAGGGTCTTTCTGGCTGGCAGTGGAGATGCATCTCCTGGACAACACATGGGGCATTGCTTAGTGTCGCCTGAGCTGTCTCCCCACCGGGTGGTCTTATCCACTCACCTCCCCAGATGAGCTGGGGGGCTGCAGTGGCCATGACTGAAAGTCCTGGAGCACTCAGTGGAGTGACCCAGCCCCACATACAGGGTGATGGGGGGGATAGGACACAGCAGATCCAAATTATTTTTTAAATAGCAAAACTTCTGTGCAAAAAGGTAAATACAAACATACCTTCCAAGGTACCCGTAAAGTGCCTGGAAATGCAGATTGCTGCCCTGGGGTGCTCAGATCCATCCGTGCTTCAGTCTACAAGTTAGATTTTGCTACTGACCCACACGTGGTCTCATTCACATGATGATTTTATTTTTATTTTTTAAATGGTTGAGTTTAAATCGAGCTAGTGTGCAGTAATTTTGTAATCTCAATATGCATTATCTGCAATACCATTGTGACATCTCCATACATGAACTGACACACAATACTTGGAACAGATTTATCATATTTGGACTTTAGGTAAATAATAAATGTTTTAAAATTCCCTAAATATACCATTTTCAGCCATTTCATTCCATGAGGAAAATACAGGGTTTTTTTCCTGTCTTTAAAAATATCAAAATAACTACATTTAAGTAAATAGTGTTATGACGATGACATTTAAAAATTCACAATAAGGCCTTATTGAGGAACCTGGGTTGAGGCCGAGTGGGCTTCCTGCTTTTCATTCTCCCGCCTTGTTCCCTTTCCTCTTGCTTGATGTTCCATCAGGATGATCTCTAGTTGAGGATTTCTTCTTATTCTCACTGGAGATCTGCTGTGATCTGAATATTCATGTCTATCATCAGAGACACTGTCTGTCCTCTCTCTTCTTCTGGAAATCTAACTAGAAGTATGAAAGGCCTTTTCATTTTATCCTTCATGTCTCTTAATTTCTATCTATTTCTCCTCTGGTCTACTTCTAGATTTCAGAGTGTTCCAGGACTTAATCATTCTATCTTCTCTTTGTAGGTGAATTCATCTAAAATTCTAACTAGACTCCTTGCATTCACTTATTCTCATTGAATCATTTCTGCACTCCAGTCAGAGAAATTTCCTTAAGATGTAAATTAAGTCATACACCTGCTTAATATTCTTTAGTACCTTAATATTGTACTTAAAATAACAATTAACATGTCTTATAAGGATTTATGTGATTTTTGTGCATCATTTGACTGACTTACTATGTTACATCCTCCCAAGTGGCTCAGTGGTAAAGAATTTGCCTGCCACTGTAGGAGACACAGGAAACTCAGGTTTGATCCCTGGGTCGGGAATATCCTTTGGAGAAGGAAATGGCAACCCACTCCATTATTCTTGCCAGAAAAATACCATAGATAGAAGAACCTGGTGGGCTACAGTCCACAGGGTTTCCAAAAAGTCGGACATGAGTGGGCAACTGAGCATGCACACTATGCTATCCGTCCCATACGGACTTTCTTGGTCACCTTTAAACTTTACGTGCTGGTATCAGTTTCTTGATTCTTAGCTCCAACGTCACCCTTTATTGCATGCTCTGCAAAAATGGAGAGACAGGTCCTTAAAATATTTTTCCTTTGCCAGCTGGCACAATGTTATATTCTGTTAATAGAGGCCAGAGGAAAGACTTTTCAGACAGAAAAGATTTTGCTTCCCGGTTCCCCCATGCTTTTTCTCCAGGCAGGCTTTTGCAGGTCTTTCGGCTTGTCTAGCACTGTACATCTGTAGTTTCTGTACCTCCCAAGTGCCCCGTATCTATAGTGTGGGCAATTTCTCCAGCACCAGGCTTCTGCGCTGCTCCCAGCTTCTTTCCTGCCTGGCTCTTCCTGTGACCAGTGACACTCAGCAGTCAGTAGTTTCTCTTTGAACTTCTTTTGGGCAATTCTGTAGTGATGTGCCTCTAATAAAACACCTCCCCATGGATGTTGTTTCTTGGCACTTTAGAAAGTAGATTTCTAGCAATTTCTACCAATGTAGCACCCCAGTGGCTTCCCTAAAAGATCTGGATCTCAGCTATGAGCAAACTCCTCCTTGGGCACTCTGTCTCAGCCCTGGGGGGTGGGGGTGGGGTTAACAGCCGCTCTTTACATCTGTTTTTCCTATATTCTTTGAAGTTTCTCTTTATTTTTACTAGCCGTTGCCTTGTTATTCCAATTCTCAGTAGTAGTTAATAATTTTTATATTAAACTTTTCCTATTCAAATCACAATGTGGTTTTCTATCTCTTGATTGGACCCCTAATTGATACAGAAATGGTACCAGGAGATAAACTGGCAATAGAGGATCTTGAGTTTGCCCTGGTCATATCCTTGGGTTTGAGAGAATTACTGATCTTCCTCACCAATAGGAAATGGGATGATTGCAGTCTACATCATACAATGACCTCATGCCTAAGCTGTCATCTGTGGTTGATTGTGATGGATTCCAACAGAAGCACTTGCCTTGAGAACCCAAGTGGGTGCAGGTGACTGTTATGGCAAAAATGATGATTTGAACAACTGTGGTATGGAACGGATTTTTCTGCGTGCACTTGAGTGACAATAAGAAGAAAATGTCAAGCTCAGATCCAATAACTCTCAGCTTAGGTCATGGTCTGAGAATCAGAGTGTTCCCATGATAGCCATAAGGAGACTCATTTATTGTAATTAAGGACAGATACTGCTGAAAATCAAACACAAATTTAATTGTGTGATTTGCTAAATTTCAAAGACAGTTGAATTTGTGTCTCACCAAATTACTTAAGTGAAAGTTGTTAGGACATTAATTGGTAAAGGGAAGGATCCTGACACATGGAATCTGGTTGGATCCAGATGAAATTAACATTCTTAAAGCCCTAAATTACTATGAGCCTCCCTTAACAGTAGAATTAGTTTTTTCTGTGTTGGTTTTTTATTGCTTAAGCTTTCTAGTAAGTATTGAAGTTAGGTAGTAGAAATCTCGTATTCTGAATGTTTTGAATAGTCTAGGTTCTTTGTGTTTTCATATTAATTTTAGATTCAGCTTGTCACTTGAAAAAAACTTGCTGCAATTTTAGTTGAGTGGTGTTGAATATATAGATCAATTTGGGGTAATATATATCTTAATATCTGTTATGGGTTGAATTGTGTCCCTCCAAATTCATATGTTGAAATCCTATGAAGTCTCTCATAACCTCAAGTTGTGATCTTATTTGGAAAAAGGAAAAGTGAAGATTTAATTAGTCAAGATGATATCACTAGAAAGGCTAAATCAATATGACTGGTGTCCTTATAAAAAGGTAGAAATTTGGACCCAGAGACACATATATGGGAAGAATGCCCTGTGAAGAAGGCGGAAACCGGGGTCATGCTTCTGAAGGTCTAAGAATGGCAGATTGCCAGCGGCAGCAGCTAAGGTGGAGGCAAGAAACAGACTCTTCCTCACAGTCCTAAGAAGAAAACAACCCTGCTGACACCTTGATTTCAAACTTCTGGCCTCCAGATCTGTGAGACAATAAATTGTTGTTATATAAGTCAATCAGTTAGCTGTTCCTTGTTATGGAAGCTCTGGTAAACTAATAGAATAACATTGGGTTTTTTAGACCATGGACATGGTATTCTTTTCAGGTATTTAGGGATTAAAAAATTCCTCTCAGATTGTTACCTAATTTTCAGTGTCTAGGTCTTTTGAATATTTGTTAAACACACCCCTGAATAGTTCATGTTTTTGATGCTATTATAATGGCATTAATTTTTAATTTTCCATTTCCATTTGTTTGTTGCTTATATGTAGAAACAAATCGATTTCCGTGTCTTGACCTTGTATTATGTGATCATGTGAAATTTGTCTTATTGTTTCAAGTAACATTTTTGAAAATTCCTTAGAATTTTTAACGTACGCAACTGTGGTTCTTCCTCTTTTTTTTTTTTTTTTCCTTCCTTTATTGCTTTGGCTAAGCACTCCAGTACAAAGCTGAGTATTTGTGAGAGTGGGCAGCCTTGCCTTGTTCCCAATCTTATCAGTCTTCTACTATGAAACAGGATATTAGTTTCAGGTTTTCTGAAGTTATCCATTGTCTCAAGTTAGGAAGTTTCTTCTGTTTCTCTTTTCCATATATTTATTTTTAATCATGAATGAATGTTGAATTTTGTCAAATATTTTTATTGCATCTTGAAAAGACTGCTTGCTTTTCTCTTTCTAGTTTATTGATGTGATGAATTTCATGTATTTATTTTTGAACCATATTAATTTAGCAATCCTGGCATGACCCCAACTTGGTCAAATGTACAATGTATTTCATAGATTGTTTGATTCTCTTTGCTAATATTTTGTTAAGGATTTTTGTGTTTTTGTAAATGAGAGATAGTGGCCTGTAGTTTTGGTCATGGTTTGTCTGGTTGTTGCATTAAGGTTTCACAGAATGAATTGGGAAGTGTTTCTTCCTTCATTTTCTTAAAGAGTTTGTGTATGACTGACATAATTTGTTTCCTAAACGTTTGATAGAATCCACCAGAGAAACAAACTGGGGACAAAGTTGTCTTGTGTGGAGGGTTTTAGTTATATTTTGATGCATTTTATTTATATGGAGCGATTTAAGACTCTACTTCTTCTAATGTCAGCTTGGTAGTTCTTATCTTTCAAGGAATTTGTGCATTTCATCTAAGTTTTATAATTTATGGCATAAAGTTCTTTGTAATTTCTATTATTGCCCATTTAATGTATGCATGATTTTAAATAATGGTTCCTCCATTTGCATAATTTTTCTTATTTTCAATAAGTCTAGATAGAGTTTAATACATTTTATTAATCTTTTCACAGAAACAACTTTTGGGTTTATTGATTTCCTGTATTGTTTTCCCTGGGCTAGTTTATTGATTTTCTTTCTTACCTTTATTATTTTCTCTTTCTGCTTACTTTGTGTTTAGTGTATTCTTCTTTTGCTAACTTCTCTGAGTAGAAGTTTAGATAATGATTTTAGACTGTTTTTCTCTTCCACTATATGCATATAAATATTTTTTCTAAACTTTGACTTAATTACATCTTGAAAATTTGGATGTGTTACATTATCATTTTCATTTATTCCAATATATTTTCTTACTTGTTGTGTGATTTCTTAATTTGATCCATTGGCATTTAAAGGTATGTTATTTAATTCCCAAATATTTGAATATTTTCCAAATATCTCTTTGTTATTGATTAATAGCTTCATTTTATTGTGGCAAGAGATAAGTCCTTTAAAAATCATTGATTTTATGATTTAGCACATGGCCTAACTAAATCAATAGTAAACATTCTGTTAGTAAACATTCTGTACATTTAAATTGTGTCAGTTTAGCTAATCGTATTGTTTAAATAATCTATATCTTTGTTGATTTTCTATCACTCTAGCAATTACTGAGAGAAGTTTTGAAATCAACTATAGGTGTGGATTTGTCTTTTTCTCCTTTCAGTTCTGTCAGTTTTTGCTTTAATGCAACTTGAAACTTGATTTGGTACACATATATTTAAGATAGTGGTGTAATTTTAGTGAGTACACAAAAATATAAAAAATTGTTATTATTATAAAATGATGGCTTTTTATCCTATGCATATTTTTTGTCCAGAGATATATTTTGTGTGATATTAATTTAGCTATTCCAAGTCATTCTGATAGGTGTATTCTTGGTATGTGTATTTTTCACTCTTAATTTTTACCTATTTGTGTCTTTATATATAACATATGTTACTTGCAACCAGTACATACTTGAGTCTTGATTTTTTATTTAGACTGATTAATCCCAGCATTTTATTTGTAATATGTAAATAATTTATATTAATGTAATTATTAATATAGTTGTGTTTTAATATAACATCTTACTATTTGTTTCCTATTTGTCAAATTAGCTGATTTTTGTTTCCTCTTTTCTTACCTTCTTTGCAAGAAATTGACTATTTTTGAATATTCCATTTAATCTCTGTCATTAGCTTATTATCATCTATGTCTTCCCAGGTGGCTCAGTGGTAAAGAACTTGCCTGCCAGTTCAGGAGACATGGTTTGATCTCTGGGTTGAGAACATCACCTGGAGAAGAAATGGTAACCCACTCCAGTATTCTTACCTGGAAAAATCCCATGGACAGAGGAGCCTGCTGGGATTGCAAAGAGTCGGACACGACAGAGTATACTCACATGCATCATTGGCTTATTAGCTACCAGGCTAATTATTAGCTAGTTAGTTACCAGGGATCAAACTTGAATCTCCTACATTGCCAGCAGGGTAGCCCCATTTATTATTACAGTTCTTCATTTTATTGCTTTTAGTGATTAATTTAGGGGTTGCCCTATGTAATTTAACTTATAGTCTACCTTCAAATACTATTTCACCATTTCATGGGTTATGTAAGAATCCTATAAAAATATGCTTTCATTTAGTTCTTTCTTTCTTTTTTACTATTTTGACATTTATTTTATTTATACATATGCTATAAATCCTATCAGTTCAGTTCAGCCAGTTCAGTCGCTCAGTCATGTCCGATTCTTTGCGACCCTATGAACCTCAGTATGCCAGGCCTCCCTGTCCATTACCAACTCCCAGAGTCCACCCAAACCCATATCCATTGAGTCGGTGATGCCATCCAACCATATCATCCTCTGTCGTCCCCTTCTTCTCCTGCCTTCAATCTTTCCCAGCATCAGGGTCTTTTCAAATGAGTCAGCTCTTTGCAGCAGGTGGCCAAAGTATTGGAGCTTCAGCTTCAACATCAGTCCTTCCAATGAACACCCAGGACTGATCTCCTTTAGGAAGGACTGGTTGGATCTCCTTGCAGTCCAAGGGACTCTCAAGAGTCTTCTCCAACACCACAGTTAAAAAGCATCAATTCTTTGGCACTCAGCTTTCTTTATAGTCCAACTCTCACATCCATACATGACCACAGGAAAAACCATAGCCTTGACTAGATGGACCTTTGTAGGCAAAGTAATGTCTCTGCTTTTTAATATGCTGTCTAGGTTGCTCATAACTTTCCTTCCAAGGAGTAAGTGTCTTTTAATTTCATGGCTGCAATCACCATCTGCAGTGGGTTTGGAGCCCAGAAAAATAAAGTCTGACACTGTTTCCACTGTTTCCCCATCTATTTCCCATGAAGTGATGGGACTGGATGCCATGATCTTAGTTTTCTGTATGTTGAGTTTTAAGCCAACTTTTTCACTCTCCTCTTTCACTTTCATCAAGAGGCTCTTTAGTTCTTCTTCACTTTCTGCCATAAGGGTGGTGTCATCTGCATATCTGAGGTTCTTGATATTTCTCCTGGCAATCTTGATTCCAGCTTGTACTTCCTCCAGCCCAGTGTTTCTCATGATGTACTCTGCATAGAAGTTAAATAAGCAGGGTGACAATATACAGCCTTGACGTACTCCTTTTCCTATTTGGTACCAGTCTGTTGTTCCATGTCCAGTTCTAACTGTGGCTTCCTGACCTGCATACAGATTTCTCAAGAGGCAGGTCAGGTGGTCTGGTATTCCCATCTCTTTCAGAATTTTCCACAATTTTATTGTGATTATAATGCAATTGAATTTTTTATGAGCAGTCAATTATGTGGTAATGAAATTAAAAGATGAAAAAATATTTATATGTATTTACACACTTATTTTCAACACTCTGTGTCTCTACTCTGAAATACTTCCTTTTGTAAACCCCTTATTTCATCTTAATTTCTAAAAGTTATTTTCATTGGATATAGAATTCTAGGTTAACAGGTATTTTTCTTTCTGCACATTAAAAATGTCATCTTCCCTGAACTCTGATCTGTGTCTCCTCTCCTCAGTTTGATCTCTGTGATCTCCTTTGGTACTCCTTCCTTGCACTGCAGTCCAGAAAATTCCTCTAGGAAGAAATCTGTTTACTTATTTATTTTTAACACAAGATCACACATTTGGCGCATGACAGAGTGCACATTCAAGCCAAGGGCTGCGAGTCTCCAGAGCCTATGCTCTCTTCCCCAACCTTATCCCAGGGCAGTTCACATTAGTATTGTGGACTATAGGACTCAAATGGTCACAGGAATGAAATGCCTTATACTCTGAATAAAGTGACTGAGCAAATTATCAAGGGTTCACTGGCCAAAGATCAAAGAATTGAGTTAACAGAAAAATGCTAAGTAAAAAGATAATAATGGGAAGGAATGAGAACAAATGTAATTGGTGGGATTACCGGATTACCTTTCAATTATGTAAATTCATAGCTTCACGGCTCAACTAATAGGCAACATAGACATATTAAGGCGGCAGGTGGAAAAAATAATGCTCTAGATATTTGCTTGGTAGATCAAAACATGCATCCTGAAGTGCTTCTTCCCAAAACGTTAAAGACAATGATGCCTTTTTGATGGTCACTGACAACACATATTTTGCATTAAGAACCATTACTGTTAATTCTCTATAGTTTTGTTGTTGCTGTTATTCTCTGTTTTAGACTGGCTGACTCAAATCGTACTGAAATAAGTCAGGCAGCCCTAACTGGAGAATTCTGATACTAGCAAAAATGTCTGTGTTCAAGTTCACTTTTATTGTATTTGTGAAGGATTTTTTGACCAGGTAGAAGAACCCATTCTCTGCTAACTTCAAGTGATGTTCATCTGCTCATTAAAGTCATTACTCAAATAACTTCTATTCGAACATTTCCATTAGAGCAAGCAACCAAGATATAATTTATTCTTACATGAAGTCTTTCCACTAGGTCCTACTGGTTTTTCTTCCTCGTCAGACCACATCCTGGTGCTTTGCTGTGTTTAGGGTCCTGCAGAAGTGATTTGAACTTTCACTATAACATAGTTTGTCTCTGAAGGCTATCACCTCCCAGACAAAACCCCATTCTTCTGAAGGGGAGACTTCGATTGGTAAAGCTTACCATGGATGTTCAGAGTTTTGTTTTACTGGCTGTTTCTGGAAGCTTCAGACAGGTAGGAGCCTCAGTGTCTCCTGTCTCAGCAGAGACTGTTCTCTGCTCCTCATTTCTTCCCTGTCACAATCACCGTATTGAATGTCATGACCATCCAGCAGGACTCACCTGCTGTGTTGCTGAATAGGCAAGTTTTTCAGAACTTTGCTGCTGAGAATTTCAAAGAGCTCTGGGAAAGAGAGATTTATCTGACTTTTCAAACTACCTAACAACTAAGACACCAAGTTTGCAGATACCTGAAGATCCAAAGGTGTTCTAGTTACCAGAAACATTTGATCAAGATATTGGGGGAAAAAAGTGAGTAGAAAGAGAGGTCAAAGAAAACATTAGCATTTCTTTCTTTTAAACTCTAAAGAAATCATTGAAGATCATTTTCTAAATGTAGCTGCCGTGTTCAAGGTCATGTGACTCATAAATATATCTGCCTTCTGGACCTATGTTTTCAGATCACTTTGGTTTTACCTTTGTAAGAATTGTCAAATTGTGCTGAAATTGAAAATGGGGTTTTTATGGGCGAACACTATTTTAAGCAGTATTGTGTGTAGATGGTGAACCATATTACCTATAAGGAAGGTGACCATGTATCTATTCAGTTCAGTTCCGTTCAGTTACTTAGTTTTGTCTGACTCTTTGTGACCCCATGGACTGAAGCACACCAGGCTTCCCTGTCCATCACCAACTCCTGGAGCTTGCTCAAACTCATGTCTATTGAGTCGGTGATGCAATCCAACCATCTCATCCTCTGTCGTCCCCTTCTCCTCCTGGCTTCAATCTTTCCCAGCATCAGGGTCTTTTCAAATGAGTCAGTTCTTCTTGTCAGGTGGCCAAAGTATTGGAGCATCAACTTCAGCATCAGTCCTTCCAATGAATATTTAGGACTGATTTCCTTTAGGATGGACTGATTGGATCTCCTTGCAGTCCAAGGGACTCTCAAGAGTCTTCTCTAACACCACAGTTCAAAAGCATCAATTCTTCAGCACTCAGCTTCCTTCACAGTCCAACTCTCACATCCATACATGACCACTGGAAAAACCATAGCCTTGACTAGACAGACCTTTGTTGGCAAAGTAATGTCTCTGCTTTTTAATATGCTGTCTATTGCTGCATAGCAAAGCATCCCCAAAGGTAATATATAAGGAGAGTAATTTATTATTCCTAGTAATTCTTTCATTTAGCTCTTCTGCTCTGTAGGGTCTTCCCTGGGAATCACTCACATGCTTGCATCCCTCAGGGCCTGGATTTCTTTATGGCATGGTTACTGGGTTCCAAGAAAGCAAAGTTGAGTTTGCTTCCCAGCCGAACTCAAGCTGGGCCTGCAAATGATGTTACTTCCACTGCATTCTGTTTGGGGAAGAAAGTTGCAAGTCTAGCCCAGGATTCAAGGGAAGGGGAAACAGTTTCCATCTCTCAATAGGAAAAGCAGCACAGGCTTAGACTATGGAAGGGAGGCCATCTTTAAAGGTTAACATTCATACACCCAGGAAACCACCTCGGTTTCCTGAATCATCCTGGTTTAGGTCCATTGTCCAGCAGTAATTAATAGCATCTCTTCCTTTACTCTGAAATTTGTTCATATGATAAATTATATATGGTCACACTATCCACAAGATTATCTTTCAGATCTCAAATGCTATAATACAAATTCCAACTAGTAAGACTGTTCAACTATGGAATGTATTGTGAGACCCAGGTCTCACCAGTGGTCTAATAAATAGCAAAGTTTTTCCTCAAATAAGGGCAGTGGCGGTTTAGTAAGTTAGTTTTTGTATTTCTGGGTCAACTGCTTGCTAGATGGCAATTGTGAAGAGGACTTTGAATCTGTGAGGGCCAGTCAGAGAATATAATGATCATCACTTGTCTATCTCTGTGAAGTGTTTTAGGTTATTTATATCAAAACTTTCCTATCAGGGAAGAATGGGAACAGTGGAAATTGGATGTAACATATTTTGAGATTGCGTCTGTTTTAGCTATGCCTTGCTCAAGTCACCTGTAACATAACTAAAGGTTAAAGCCTTGTAAGATGTTCTTGGCCTGTGACTGTGAGGTGGGCCAAGTATGTACTAACACCCTAGATTCCCCACCTCCGCCTTTGTAGTCTCCTGGGCTCTTTAGCCACGTCCGTGTTCACAGAGCTCTCTTGCCATTCTTCACCCATCACAGCTTTCAGGACAGAGACCACCCAGGCAGGGCTGGCCCTCCTCTCAGGCTTTTGATCTTGTCCATTCCCAATAAATGGCAACATTTGCTTGTCATGCCCACCATCACAGGTTTAGGAATTAGTGAACATGGAAATGACTGTGAATATGTGCTATCTCTCAGGAAAATGCTTCAAATTTTGACAATAGACTTCTTGCTAATCAGACTGAATGTTGTTCATTATGCTTTGATTTCAGGTGAAATTTCTCAGTGCAGATCAGCCTTCTTAAAACTGTTTCTTGTCTAAAATCCCGAGGATCCTCACGTTCTCCTCTTATCCCCAGGTGTCCTCCGTGTGTACCTGGGGCACACTATTCGCTCACTCTCTGTTTCCGTTTCCGCTCCTTCACCATAGGCTTACCCCTGCACTCCAGTCCTGTCTGAAAACCTTTAGTAGGAGGTTTTATCTGCTCAGGAATAGGTCTGGAAATAATTGTGTTGCCCCAGTCCAAACAGCTGTTTTTGACCCCTGTATTTAATAGCCACTCGGGTTTATGTTGTAAAGAAGTAGAGTCTATGGACCGGTGCCAGCCTACACAATGTTGGCTGCTGGTTAATGAGGAGAATAATATAGAAACTGAAGCAAGTGTGCCTATGATAGGCACTTCTTCAGTCCCAGGAGTTTGTCCTCCACCCTCATCAGCATCTAGTCTTTCCTGCCTGCTCTTAACCTGAAAGAAGGGAGGAAGGAAGAAGGTGAGGTTGCTCAGTCATGTCCAGCTCTTTACGATCCCATGGACTGTAGCCTACAGTCTCCTCCATTCACGGGATTTTCCAGGCAAGAATACTGGAGTGGGTTGCCATTTCCTTCTCCAAAGGATCTTCTTGACCCAGGGATTGAACCTGGGCCTCCCACATTGTAGGCAGATGCTACAATTTCCCTGGAAATTCAAGCTGAAGTAACCTAATGTCAATTATATATAAGTATACCAAAAGCAATAAAACACATTGTTGCTATCTACAGTGGAGAATTCATAATGAGATGATGACCTTAGACAGAGGCCCAGCATGGTCACAGCCTTGCCTTAGATGTCTGAGAACAAAATTAAGTGTTTATTCTCTCTAGGAACTGAGATTGGGGGTTGTTTGTTGCTGACTGCTACAAGAGATTATGAGATGAAAAAGAAAATCATACGTGAAACAGAAAAAGAAAATATTATGCAATCAACTAGATTGTGCAAGAAATAAAAATCATGTTGAAGATTTACATTTATTACATGGAATTGTTGAATGACCAAAGGAACAAAACAAGGGAATAAAAATAAATAAAAATTTCATTGATTTTATATCTGAAATGTAAATTTAATTGAAGAACTGGAGAAAACATCACTTTTTTTTCTTCCATGTTTCAATTAGAGCATCTTGTCATATTTTTTATTGATGTGTAATTGATTTACAATGTTATGTTAATTTTTGCTGTACAGCAAAGTCATTTGGTTATACATATATATACATTACTTTTCATGTTCTTTTCCATTATAGTTTATCACAGGATATTGAGTACAATTTCCTATGTTATACAATAGGATCTTGTTGTTTATCCATTTATATGGAATGGTTTCCATCTGCTAACCCCAACCTCCCACTTTATCCCTCTGCAATCCCTTGGCAACCTTGTTCTCTAGGTTTGTGAGTCTGTTTCTGTTTCATAGGTAGATTTATTGGTGTTATATTTTAGATTCCACATATAAGTAGTATTGTATGGTATTTATCTTTCTGACTTACTTCACCTAGTATAATAATCTGTAGTTCCATCCATATTGCTACAAATGGCATTCTTTCTTCCTTTCGATGGTTGAGTAATATTCCGTTTTATATGTGTACCATGTCTTTTTGGTTCATTCTTCTGCCAGTGGGCATTTAACTTGTTTTCAGGTCTTGGCTCATGTGAATAGTGCTGCTATGAATATAGGGCTGCATGTAACTTTTTGAATTGCAGTTTTGTTTGGATATATGACCAAGAGGGGGATTGCTGGATCATTTGGTAATTCTATTTTTATTTTCTGAGGAACCTCCATACTGTCTGCTGTAGTGATTATACCAACTGACATTCCAACCAGCAGTGTAGGAGGGTTCTCTTTTAGAGAAAACATCTTTTAAAATTAGGCACTGATTTAAAAGATTCACAAGGGGAAGCCCATTATGATGGAACTAACATAGTTTTCTAGGAAAAAGTATACAAGCCAGTATTTTTGAAAATTCAAATGCATTCTGTATTGTGCGGTTTATATAGCTTGAATTTGTTTCTAAGAGTCACGACCTCAGCTGATGACAATGATATTCTTTGAAACACTTCAAAAATTATGTACTATTACATTTCTAGATCTATCTGAAGATAAAACATCTTGGTAGAAAATATAAAATTTGGCCTTAGATTTACTCTTAGACTCATGAAGGGAATGCTAACCAAATGTTGTTAAAGTAATTAAATTTCATTTATACAGGATATGAGATTCACTAGAAGAATTGAGGAAGACAATACCAAATCCTCAAATGAAAAGCAAGTTGTAGACTTTCGTAGAAAATGAAATTGATTTGAAATTTTTGCTAGGTATGGTCATTTGGTATAAATTATAAATTGCTATTCCTGTCATACAAGGTTACAAAACATTTAAATAGATATGCTTGGCTATTTCAGTTTTTAAATGGCTAAAAAATACTTTAAATTACAGAGAAGCAATTTTTCTCTACGGGAAGCATGTAGAGAAACTACATGGGACATATGTAACGAAAGTGACATTTCAACTTAAAAACAGGGAAAATAGAACAAGGAAAAGAAAATGTTTACATGACTATGGAAAAGAAGAAACAAGTACAGTTTCAAATAAAAAATGACTCACGGAAGTTGTGCAAAATATCAACATTTTTTTAAAATTTCCAAAAAATTTGATAGAACTTGAGAAATAATTTATCACTTCAGATACTACTCTAGGGAATGATGAAAATTGCACTATCAGTGATAACAATCTGTATGATAAACAACACATTTGATTATATACTCTGCAATGAAGACAGTTTTTGTATATGACTCTGTCAAAATGTTTACAAACAATATGTAAAGCCCATAGTGCATCTGAATCTGTTTGCTTTAAGCATTTTGTACTGACAATCCCCTTTACTACAGTACAGTTTCTCCAAATTGAAATTAATTTAAAAATTATTTTAGAATAACAATAGCTTAAGAAAAGTTATCTTATTCCATAATACTGAAAATAGAACTTAGATTATGTGAAAATACTGATTTAGCAATCTGTGATTTTGCTGAATGATAAAAATAAATTTTAGGGGTGAATATAAAGAATGTATGTAATATATATTTTTATTACTAATGCAAATATTTCTGCCTCCTCACTCTAGACACGCTCAAAAATAAGTTGCTCTCTGATATTTCAACTATGTATGTGTGTGTGCATAGAAATTTTAACTTTACATGTGTTTTTTGATGTCATTGTTATGAAGAAATGTCTGTCAAGAGGCTAGAACAAATTGTACATAAAAGTTTGTTAGCTTGGGTCTTCCCTGGTGCTTCAGTGGTTAAGAATCCACCTTGCAATGCAGCTTTGATGCGGGTTCGATCCCTGGTCCCTGGGAAACTAAGATCCCACGTGCCATGGAGGAACTACTGAGCCTGCGTGCCACAACTAGAGAGTCCATGCACCCCAGTGAAAGATCCCGCACGACACAGCTAAGATCCTGCATGCTGCAACTAAGACCTGACCCAGCCAAGCAAATAAATTAATTGGAAGTTTGTTGCCTTGACTTATAAAGTGTAAAATTTAGATTTGTGGTTCAGGGGCCTTCATTCATCCCAGGCCCTGCAGGCAATAGACGTGCCATTGGTCAGAAGAATCATTCTTGACAGAGTACTTTGCCTCTTACTAGCCGTGTCATCTTGAGCAAATCACTAACCAAATCATTAACCTTCCCTGAATCTCATTTCCCCCGTACATGGGTTTATGATAATGTTCTGCCCACTTGTCTCTTAGGGTTGTTTTGAAAATCAGTGAGATGATGATGATGGTGGTGGTGGTGATGATAAAGCAGCAACAACAGCAAGTACCTTTTATGCCAATTGTGTGCTACTTAATAGCTCTTTTAGAACTGCAACAACCCTATGAGGTATCACTATTATGTCCCCATTTTATACCCATTTTACAGATGAGGGAACTGAGGCACATAAAGGTTAGTAACCTGCCCAAGACCACACAGCTAGTCAATGGTGGTAATGTGATTTGAACCCAGGCTGTGTGACTTGTATTTTGTAAACCACAAAGTATACATTGGGTATCTTGCCATGCTTTTTCTATAGTCTGAGAAGGCTTCAGCCTGAGGATAGTTGTTATAGTGTATGTGGCATTTACATCATTAGCTTGATGGTAGAATTCTGATCTTCCAACTCCTTACATAAGAGTTAGGGCTATGTGAATTCACGGTACCCAAGCTGTCTTGCTGGAGCTCATGGTGTGTATAGAAAATTGATCATGAAAACTTCAGTTATCGTTACTGCTTTGTGAAAACTATTCAAAGGCTTGACTGGAGATAAATATGATCTATGTGTTAGTATAAATGTCATAGATCATGTCATTCAACAAGAAAATTCCTTTTAATATTCAAGTGATGTCAAGGTCTACTAATTTGATTTGGTTTGTACAAGAAATAGAAAAATATTACAAGATGAACCAAAGACAAATTAGAAAAATACCAATTACAAATTAGCTGAGTAGATCAAGAATTGTGAAGGATAGCAATCAGTAGTCCTTGAAAAAAATTTCAAATGTATAGAATACAGAGCCTAATTTTTCTAATAAAATGGAGTAATGAATAATGAAAACATTTAAGTTCCCCTTAGACCCTCAATGATTTTAGAAATAGAAAAGTAATTTCTAAAGTTGTTTTAAAACTCTGTCCTTACAACTCTATATCACATCGTATTGTTAGAGTAGTGAGCTGAAATATGAATTCATCTTAATCTGAAAATTTCCATTTAATTTCTGCCTATGGAAGAAAGTGAAACAAACTTGGGTGCTGGTGGTCATTTGCACTTACTCAGTAGAAATGAGTACATTTCAGTGATTAATGTGTACAACTCAGTTATTAATAGGTCTTGGTGGATTGGAAAAATACTAAATAGCACAGACCCATGGGGTTCCTTATGTGCAGTAGAATTTGCTAATCTTAAATCTGGGGAAATTCAATTTGCTAATCTTCAATCTAGTAATCATATCTATGTATTGACCATTGGATGTGTAAGTAAAAAGATGGGTAGAGGCTTTTAGGTAAATTAACCAGAGTTTATCCACTGGAATAAAATTTCTCCCTAAGTAAGTATCTTAGGGTACTTATTCTTTACTTAACTTTATTTAAAAGATATTTCTCTGGGAAAATGATTCTGGAATTCTTCCATCATTTGGAGCCAGGTTTGGGGGACTTACTTTTGCTGATGTTTGAGAAGCTTGGGAAAATTGGTTAGTATTTCAGCCACACTGCCTCTCTAGGCTGCAATTGTTTTGAACAATGACACCCTCATTGCAGTAAATGTCTAGCTTCCCAACATGACTGCAGGAGCCACTGGGCTCTGTCAGTGCTGAAGCACTCATTAAAGGGAATTGAGAACATTCCTTCACATTGGCTGGGGAGGTAACAGGTGTTACATGAAAAAAGGGTTTGTATACACTGCTTGAGAATGTCAAATGTATACATTTCCCGATACTAGCAGACTTATCAGAACATTTAGTATGTTCACAGGCACTGTGATTTTGGCAGGGAATTATTCAAAACATCTAGCTGATGCATTTCCTGTGGAATATACTTTGAGGCTGAGGAACAATGATTTGTAGTAACACTTCGCATTTCACAGGCTATCGCCACAAAACAAAGCTGGTTGCTTGAAAAAATAGGGAGCGTAAATATTAAGGCAGCACCTGTATGAGAAAGGGGTGGAATAGAATCATTGAGCCCCGCTGTCTGTCCCTTCCCTTCTCAGATACAGGAACGCGAGTAACTCCTCTCTCTCCATCACCTTCAACTTTTCCTCCAAGAACAAGAAGCAGGGCACTTGGAACAAACAAAACTGCTTGTGCAAAGAATCAGGCACAGTGGTTCCAAGTTGCTCGGAGGCTCTCGCTTGAAGTAAAGGCGAGGCCACATAAGAGGAAATGAAAGGGTTTGTGCAGAGATCAAATAAAGCATTTGTATAGAACCTTATTCAAAATGGATACAAGTGCATCAATTCTTCAGAATTATAGGTGAATCAAAGGAAAATTACAGCCGAGGAGATAAAGCAGCAGCCAGCAGCCTAACCACGTACAGCACAAGAGATGCAACTTTGAAGCTTCGGGCCTGGCGTGCCAAAGAGCCAGATGTGGCAGGTGGAATTATAGCAACTCCAGCTCAGCATCTGGAGCATATAAATCTGTCCCACAGAAAATTAGAGGTGTGCGAGGAGGTGGTGGGAATGACCAGCTGAATATATATTTTTGAAAGGAAAGTCGCTTTGAAGAACATAGAACATTCTTTTTTTAAAAAAAATATAAAATTAGATCTAGGCTCAGTACTGATCTAGGGCTTCCCCGGTGGGTCAGTGGTAAAGAATCCGCTTGCAATGCAGAAACAGGAGACGAGGTTCGATCTCTGGGTGGGGAAGATCCCCTGGAACAGGGCATGGCAACCCACTCCAGTATTCTTGCCTGGAGAATCCCAGGACAGAGGAGCCTGGCGGGCTGCAGTCCATGGGTAGCAAAAAGTCAGACACGACTGAAGTGATTGAGCAGGCATGCAGACACATGGTTCTATGTATTGGTGGTGGTGTGAAAGGATCATATATGGGGACTCTTCGAACTCCCAGATAGCAAAACCCTTAAGATATCTCTCTTTTCTGGCAGAGACAGAAAGAGAGGAGAGAGAAGGAAAGAGAGGTGTGGGCCCAAGGTAGCATTATGTTATTATATAAACCTGAAGAAATGATGATGCTTCGAGGCTGAGACAGTCATTCATAATGGGGACCCTGATTCAGTCATGCTAGAGAACTGAAGGGTTTCTGTGTGGCTATATTCCTCAAGGCTTCCTTCTACCAATTGGAAAATAGTGATTATTTTTTCTATTACCAAAAAGATGTGCCGTATCTGAAACAGCTGTGATAGATACAAACAATTTCGTAAAGACGATAGGCTACAAGGCAATTACTGTGTTACTCATAAGCATTTATCTAGATCACAGAACCTTCTGGCTTGAAGGGACCTAAGAGAAGAAGGTTTTAGAAGCCACAACGAAGGAACAGCAAAGACAGTGACTTGTGTGGGGGAAGGTCCAGGGAGTCAGGGTGAGTGTCAGGGGCCCTGATCCCCAGTTTGGTGCTCACTGCCTTAGCCATGCTTCTTGTGTTACATCAAGATGTCAGAATTCTTGCCCACCATGTAGCTCTTCCACCCCACCCCAAGGAGGGAAGAGATGTGAATACAGGCAAGTGATGTCTTCAGTTCCAACAAGCCCTCCTTTAGAGTGGCTAACAACTATTTCCCCTTTTTAAAAAAGATGGTTAGGGGCTTAAATCAAAGGGTTGGGAGAGAGTTAGGGTAATTATCAGAACATATTCTCCCAGGGATGTTCTTCTGAGAGGTGACAGTGACTCTTTCCCAAGCCATCTGCCATCACTAGGAAAATTCTAAGTGTGGAGAATAGGTAACCAACTAGCCTGATATCTTGCACTAATTCACCATCTCCCTCGTACTTAGTGAAGACCAAAAAAGATGGGAACTCCAGCCTATGAATTACAATTTTGGCCTATAATCTCACCTGCTTCAGTTCTCTTGCTATAGAACCCACTGCTGAAACCCTTAAAACACGCTCACAGTCAGACCTTTGGACCCTCACTACTGATCAGGGAGGTAGCCATTTGGGGCAGGTGTGATCATGCCCTCTTGCAGGTAATAAAACAGATTCTGCAAAGTTAAATGACTTCTCCAGAGGCAGTGCGCAAACCTGGTCGTCTGTCCCCCACGTGTGTGTTGCCTGTTTCTGTGAGCTGCTCCTGGGGCCACTAGGTGGTGAAGGGTGGCTGGGGACCCCTGGGATGGTGCTGGCCCCAAGTAAAGTTCTCTGTGAGTAGACAGTAGGGTAATAACCTGGCCACCTCTGCTGAAAAAGACTCGAAAAGATGTGTTAGATTATCAAGATGATAGAAGAGGTGGGCAACTCGGGGTGGCAAAGTGATGGAGGGCTTTTGGAGACAGCTGAGAGGTGCAGACGAGGTGTGACAGGCTGTAGAGACGGCTGCAGGGGTCTTGACAGTGTGATGAACGCCGTGGCACTCGGGGAAGACCATTCCCTCAGATTACAGCAGCGACACGGTCCACGGTAATATCAACATCCTTCCCGAGCCTCGTCTCTGGGGCTTCCAAATGCCGCCTGTCACCGTGAGAAAGATAAAAAGGCTTCTCCATTGGAATCCGGCCAGCTAATTTCAGAGCTCCAGTTCAAGGAGCAGGCCAGATGTGTCCTAGCAAGGAAATGCTACAATGTTTGGACAAAGACTTGTTCAGGTATAAAATACAGCTCTGGGGTAGGTGACAATTCCTACCACATGTGTAGGAAGAGAGACTTGCAAGCTGGTTAACGTTGTGGCTGCCTTTTCTTTCTATGGGAACAATATGCTTCCTGGCTCTGCACACCCCCCGGGGAGCTTGGTGTGTGCTCAGTTCTCGAAGCATCCAGGGATTAGCACATTTTTATTTGGGATCAGCATCCATTTCTTAACTTCTAGTTAAACCTTATTAACTGCAAGGTACATATACGCTGCTTCCTTGATTTCATCTTATACAGCATGTGGTGCAAAGGACAAAGGATTGAGTTTGGAACCAGGTATTCCAAATTCTGTCTGTGTAACTTCTTAGGATTCTGCATCTGTAAGATCGTTTTAAACAAAATTCTTATGAGACAGATAGTATTCAATAAATTCATGTGTTTGGCTAAGGGTGTGGGTAACAATCAACGTGGGAACTTTGTCTATATGTTCAACCTCATCCTTTTCCTGTCCTTCGGCAAGTGTCCTTATGAAGGATGTTGGGAATGAGACTGGGTGTCTGTACTGTAACAATACCTCAGGTAATTTCACTGAAGAGCTCTGGCTAAGAACCACTATGAAAATATTGCTGTTATTGCCTTGTGAAGAACTAAGCCCAACGACTTTGGACCTTAAATTGCCTGCATGCAAATACCATAATTGTATATTATGATGTAGCCTTAGTTATTCGTTGAAGCATACTGTTTGAAAATCATTTAATATTTAGTTCTTTGAAACCATGGGTATTTTTTTAAAATCCTATTTGTGTCCCATTTCATTCCCCAAATGATTAGAGGGGTTTTAATAAAACAACCTTTCTACCTAAAATCAGTTATAATTCATATTGAGCTTTATATCTAATTCATGTAAAACAAGGAAGTTTTTCCACCTTTGAGTATTAATATTTCTGCCAGAGTTCATTTCTCTGAACCTGCTCCCCATCTTCTTCTAATTTCTCTCCAAGGGCAGATACAGCAGAAATGGTGATCCATACTGTGACTTGGGATCACCTTAATAGAAAAACAGAAACCTCCATATTGTGGATTCTGGGTCAGACTCTATCCAAAGAGTTTGGCTAAGAGTCCAAGACCAAGGCAGGGGAAGGCCAGGAATGGGCATACAAATGAGCTCACTATCATGTCAATTTCCCATCCTCTCTGCCTGCTTGATTTTTGCAGGTGCCCTAGATCCACAAAATGCCCACCTTCCCCTCCTCAGTTGTAGAACAGGTTGCCAGGCAAAGCCATTTTTTTTTCTGAAATATTACTCTGGAATTGAAGGAAAGAAAGAATGACCATTTATTGAGCACCAAGTATTCTGGAGGTTATCTTAATTTGAAACTATAAAAGAAATTAGAGCTGTTTGTGAGAAAGTGATACAATGGAATGAACCAGGGTAAATTATAAAAAGCAGCTGAAAGACTCAAATAAAACACTCTGAAGACACAAAATCCCAAATAACACTCAGGGCTTACTAGAGTGTGTCTTCTCTGATTTCCACTCCCTGCCCCCTTGCATACCGTCCAACCCTTCATCTAGCTATGACCTGCCCCTGTCTCAGACCCATTCATTACTTTGGTTCGGTGTGTGGCTGAACCACAGCACTGGTTATGAGCCTTTCTAAGATATAGCTGCTCAACTAATTACAGGGGGTGCACAGATCCTCTATTTACATGTGCTTGAAGGGCAGCGTGCTCATCCTGAATTTCAAATTCTCCATCTGTTTCTATTTCTTTCTACTAAGAGCGAGAAGCCTCATCATCTCCAGCTTATGGGGCAGAGGGTTGTTTTGACTGCACGGCCATCCTGCAGCCAAGATTCTTAACTACTGCAGCTGCATCTGGGATGGGTCCTTTAAGGCAGTTCATAAACTTGGGGCTACGTGCATTTTTGAAAATGAGTTGTTATTATTATTAGAGATTTCTACACACATATTGCTTCTACTGTAAGTATAGGGAAAGAGGTTCCATTTTAGACACTGTCTTTAAAAAGAATTGCAATACTTTCAGTATTTAAATTCCTTTATACATCAACTAAACTTTCGCCAGAATTCATAACTCTTACTCAGTTGTCATTCGATTCTCTTTTGTATGAATTATGAAATAGTTGGTGAATCACTAGCAAGATTTAGCCTTTCTTTCTCAGATTCTAAAAGACTTATTTCTCTTTCTGACTGAAATTTTTACAGATGACTTTTTGATGAATAAAGGATTGTTGAAAGGAACAGATCTCTTTACCTGGGTTAAACTTATTATCACAGTTTCTATGCCCTTCCTAGGTTCCCTTTTCATCGTATAGTTACACAGCAAGTCAATTAGGTCTTCTATGTACTATTTCTCTCATCAGCACAGTTTAAGAAGTAGGGATCACTGTCCGCCCAGCCATGGTGGGTGTCACTATCCATCCACACCCACCAGGGCCCCTGTTGCCACAGAGAGAATTCTAGAAGTGGGAGGCACAGCCCAATATTTAGCTCCTCCCATTCTAAGTTATTTTAGACAAGAAGTTGCACTGTTCTTAAGATTTCAAAAGTGACAAATCAATAGTCACAGATGGTTACCCGCTCCAATGAGTTCCATTTACAGTGAAGAAATTTGCCATAATTTTTTGGCCAATTTTTATTCATCTATTCTCTATATAGGATTCCCAGGTGGCTCAGTGGTAAAGAATCCACCTGCCAATGCAGGAGATGCAAAAGATGTGGGTTTGATCCCCGGCTCTGATCCCTGGGGCAGGAAGATTCCCTGGAGTAGGAAATGGCAACCCACTCCAGTATTCTTGCCTGGAAAATTCCACGGACAGAGGAGCCTGGTGGGCTACAGTCCATGGGGTCGCAGAGAATGAGACACGACTGAAGCAACTGAGCACTCACACATGCATATTATTTATCTACCCTAAGCAGTGGCTTTAGAACTTTTTGACTGCCATTCAGTATGGATAAATACAGATATGATCAAGTCCATATATAATGAAACAAATATTTCACAAAACAATATATACCCTTAAAACAACTGGGGCACTTTTTTCTTCTCAAACATCTTAGGTACATGCTTGGTGCTGTAGCACAGAATCCAAAACCCTTGCCTTAAATAAGATAGAAAGTCATGTATTTCTCATGAAATAATTCAGTGATGAGTCATTCAGGACTGACTGGCCGGTTATGCCAAACAAGGATAGTCAAGGGTACAGTTGCTTCTATTTTGTTGGTCTCCTAACTGTAGGGGGTTGTCCTTATTAAGCTGGTTAGATCTGGTTCACCTGCACTTCCAGGTTCTAGCCTACAGGGAGGAAAAAATGAAAATCTGGACCAAATTGTTGTGTTTTTAGGAGATGGCCTGGAAGTTGCATACACACTGCTTCTTCCCACATCTGACTGGTCCAAATTTAACCATGGGAAAATACTTGCCAATTTATGGTGGCTTGCAGTCATATGTCTAGCTAAAACTCGCAGTGTGTTTCTCTTTTAAAAGGTGTACTTACTTATTTGTGACTGTGCTGGGTCTTCGTTACTGTGTGTGGGCTTTCTCTAGTTGGTGTGGGTGGGGGCTCGTTGCACTGTGCAGGCTTCTCACTGTAGCGGCTTCTCCTGCTGGGGAGCATGGGCTCAGTAGTTGTGGCCCATGGGCTTAGTTGCCCAATGGGGCATGTGGGATCTTCCTGGACTAGGGATGGAACCCATGTGCCCTGCATTGGCAGGCAGATTCTTAACCGCTATACCACTAGCAAAGCCCAGGAAGTATTTCTAGAAGGATAAAAAGTGAAGCGGCACGTGTTAAAAGATTGTAGTGCCTGCTACTATTGCATTTCATTTCATTCCAGACTACCTACTAGATGGCTACCTACTAGACTGATTTCATAACCCAATAATTGGCAACGACTTGCAGCTTTAAAATCATTGTTCTTGAAGGATAGTAGGCTACGTATTATAAATAATTTTACCAGGCCACTCACCAGGAGAAGTTAAAAACAGGCTCAAAATACCATTGATCTTTTATCTAGCTTTTAGTTTGATCGAAGTTATACATGTACAGAATTTAGAGAATCAAATAGAATTGAAAGTACCCCCAGTCTCCTTAACTCTAATCTTCAGTTTCTTTCTTCTGGGATGCTACCATTTTCACCTCTCAGAACTGACACTTGGGATATTTACTGCATATATTCATAGGGCATGGTTTTATTTCTACTTTTTGATCTTTTAGATTTCCTACCTCTTCCTGCCCCTTACTCACCGCACTACACATTCTTCTTATCCTTTCAAACATTCAGTGTAGTTAATCAAATTTTGGTTAGATCAGGAGTCAGTGTTTACATTATTATGAATATGCAAACCAATTCACAGGTGTTCTATGTACTTAGAACTTAACTTATCTAGGCTTAATTTTCTTTCTTGGATGATTTTTTCTATTTTCTTGTGACTGTCTTTTCTAAAAACTTATTTGGAGCTCTATGTACTTACCAGTCATTCATCCTAATTTATCACCCAATTCTCTCAGTTTAAAAATCTCCACTCAGTACTTTCAAACATATCAGGTGCTGTATTAATGTCACCTTCTTGAAGGAAGAACTTTCCCAGTCTTCTGATCTGCTCCAATCTAGTTTTCTAGAATAGCTTCATAGGTATTATTTCCAGTTCTTTCTTTACCATCATTTTAGGTACTGCCCCCAATTCCCTCATCAGATGGATATACTGCTTTTGAATAGCAGTTGTCCTTTTAATATTTTTCTCTGTAATCCCGGTGGAATATATCCTATAGCAATTACCTGAACAAAGTTGTAGGTAAAAATAAATTGAGGGCTAGCATGTTTGAAAATATCTTCATTAGGCTTTAACACTTAATTCTTAGTTTGGGGGGACATAATATTCAGGTTAGGAATAATTTTCCTTAGAAAATTCAAGATATTGCCCCCATTTGTTTTCTAGGCTTCAGAGTTGCTGATGAGAAGTCTGATACTACTCTGACGCTTGAGCCTATGAAGAAATCTGGCTTTTCTCTCTGGAAGCTTGTAGGCATTCGCTTTGTCTTCAGTGTGCTGAAATTGTACAGTGTCATGCTTACAGTGTGCATCTGTTTTTATTCATTGTTGGGAGCTCTCAGTGGACCCTATAAATCTCGAGAATCATATCCTTTTTTCCTGGGACATTTTCTACCGTTATTTTATTATTTGCTCCCTTTGTCCTGCTCTGTTCTTTTTTTGAACTCTATTATCATATCTGAGTTCACAGACTGTCTGCTAATTTTTTTCTGCTGTTGTTGTTGTTTAGTCGCTCAATCATGTCTGAATCTTTGCGACCCCATGGACTGTAGCCCGCCAGCCTCCTCTGTCCATGGGATTCTCCAGTCAAGAATACTGGAATGGGTTACATTCCTTTCTCCAGGGGATCTTCCCAATCCAGGGATCGAACATGCATCTCCTTCATTGGTAGGCAGATTCTTTACCACTGAGCCACCAGGGAAGCTCTATTTTAATCTTTTGTCTCAGCTTCATTTTTTAACATCTCTGATTTTTCTCTGCCACCAGATTAAAACAATTTCCAAGATCTCTCTCTCTCATTCTTTGAATGTTCCTTTTTTAGAGCATCCTGCTTGAGTCTCCTTCATCTCTGTGAACATAAATGCTTCCTTGGGGGACTGTGTGTTGCTTCTTCTGGTATGGTCTCTGTTTCCTTCAAGTTGCTTTTCTCCTGGTTGTTTTGTTCTCCGACTTCATTTTAGATGATTTTCTTAAAGGTGATCCTTGGCTGGCTGTTCACACTCTAGAATGGGGCTGTAAAAGTCCACTTGCAAACTATGAAGCTAGAGGGGTTCCCTGTAGGGTGAGCTGGTTGAGACTTTTGTTTGTGGGGGAGAACCCAGATGTCAGTACCTTTAGGTCCTTTCCCGTAGGCTGATCAGATGCCCTGTAGGAGAGTCTTCTAACTTCCTGCTGCTGGTACTCTGGGAGCCCAGTGGGGAAGGAGTGGGGCTGAGGAGGTTGGGCTGATGGGTCTCTGCATTCATTACAAGAACCATCCCCTCCTCCTCCTGTTTTTGCTGCAATACCCACAACCTGGTGAGTGCTCCTTGTCCTGCGAGCAGAAGTTTTCTCTCTAGAATAAGCCTTCTGTCCTCTGGCTTCAGTCCTGCTGGTTTGTGTGGGGAAGGGCAGTTTTATGGAGGTGATTTTTCAATCCTCAGTTTTTAGACCTACCTTCAACCTTGCACCCAGAGGTGCCTGGTTCCACCAAGTCTTCAATATGCATAGGTTCTGAGTTTAAACCAGGATACTTCTTGGGCTTTCCTTACTTTGGGGTCAAGATGCAGTTTTTTTGAACTGGCCATAAGTTGTTACTTGGATATCTGCTTTCCAGATTGCAAAATATTATTTTGTCTTTTTCCCATGTTTCATTTATCCTAGGGGGTTTATTCCTTTTAAAAAAACCTTGTGTCTGTTAACATTAGTGGAAATTCTGAAGGACACAGATGTTCAATACACATATTCAACTGCTGTCTTTAACAGCTAACTTTAGGCCTCTCAAATTATTTTAAACAAGAAGCTTTTATCCTTTCTTTACTTTTCCTCCCCACAATCCTTCAAAAATTATTAAGAAGTAGTACAGTTATCTAATTTAAATGTCATTTCTATAATGTTACCTTTTTTCTTCTAGAAGAGCATCATTTCTCTTTTTCTTTAGCTTTTTATTTTATATTGGAGTTGATTAACAATGCTGTGTTAGTTTCAGGTGTATAGCAAAGTGATTCAACTATATTAATATATATATACATGTGTGTGTACCTATTCTTTTTCAAATTATTTTCCCATTTAGATTGTTAATATTGAGCAGAGTTCCCTGTGCCATATAGTAGGATCTTATTGGTTTTCCACGTTAAACATAGCAGTGTGTACATGTCAATCCCAAACTCCCCAGTTATCCCTTCCTCCCACCCTTCCAAACTGGTAACAATAAGTTCATTCTCTAAGTCTAGCAAAGAACTTTTGACCTTTAAAAGTCAATGTGAGCCTTGTAGAGGGGAAGAAGAAGAAAATGGACAGGAACTAGTTCATCTCCAAACTTGATCATCATTTCCTGAATTACTGAAATTGACTGTATCTAACATTTTAGAGGGTTAACAAGTGAAAAATAGACCTGAACACTGAGATTTGCATAGCCTGTTTGGTTTGCTGACATTATGAAATATTTCGGAGGGAAAAACTTGAAAGCTCTGCTTTTTAAATGGTCTAACCTTGATTATTGGCCCTGAAAGTGAGTAAATAGAACTTGCTGTGTAGTTCCTGGGGCTGATGGAACCCATGTCCTTGGCTGCGTGGCTTTTCTCCTTAATTAGAAGAAAGGCTAAAAAACTCAAGACTGTAGTAATAATAAAACTGCTAGATTAAGAGACACCCACATTTCCAGGATTCACACTCTCGATGAAATGTCTCAAGGGAAATGACATCATCTCTCAATGTGCCCACCATCATTCCTTTGTCGAAAGGAGGGGCAGGGGAGGGGGGTGATCTTGAAAGGGTGTGAGATTTGGCATCACACAGACCTAGAGGATCATAATTCAACTTCAGCTCCATCAACTTCCAGCTCCATCGACTTCTGATTCTACCAACTTCCGGCTCCAAGCCATGTGGTTAGTATCAATCACTTAGTGGCTCTAACTTACACCTCCTGCTCTATATAATAAGAACAATGATATCTTCTCAGAAGGGTTAGAGATAAGGCTTCGAAGTCTCCCAGCATAATGCCTGACTCTTAATAAATGCCCAGGGAGAAGCAGTGGTTAGGTCATTGTGGTAGTGGGCAAACACATGGAGATGTCTCACAAGAATATGAATAGATTTCCTCATGATGGGCTAGAGAAATACCAAGTAGCTTGGGGATGGGAGGTCTAGGAAGAAAAGAAAAAAAGAAAATGAATAACAAGAAAAGAAAAAGAGGGAGAGAGAGATCTCAGTCGGGAATGATGTCTCCTCCCTTCTGGATAAATGGTTCTATGTGAACTAGCCCAGATTAGTGAAGCAGGGAGGTGGTGAAGTGGGGCATATGATTCGTGCTGCAGCCCACTAGGATGGATCAAGTCTCTGCTTCGCGGAAGCTCATCTCTTGAGCTTCATTTAAATAGAGTGCTGAGCCCTAGTGCCTGTGAACAATCATGTCCCTCATCACTGCCAAGAAATAAACTTTTTTTCTTTTCCAGCAGTAAACTCCAAAGCCTTCAGAAATTAGCATGGTGTTAATTTTAGCAGAGACATAACTAATGATGCTGCTTGAACTGTGGGGAGAAAGAGAGGGTACATACAATCACATTAAGTAGGGCAGAAGAAGCAGTCAAATATGCCAAGAGATTAGAAACCACTCAATGATACGATGACTTTGGGTGTGTGTGCACATCTATATGTAAACTCTCTGTGTGTGTGTGTGTGTGTGTGTGTGTGTGTGAAACCCATGAAGACATACTCATCCCTGCCACAGGCAGCTTTAGGAGAGACTCAGGAGGGAATGGGGTGTGGTGAGACTGTCACCCTGAATAGTAGACACCAGCCTGGCATGGAAACTTCACCCTCTTTTTCTCTCTCTTCCTCCTGCCCTTGACTTCCATTGCTTTAGATACAGAAAACTTATGTCTCCCACACTGTTTTAAACCATGAAAAGTAACAAGATTGCCTTGATCTTTTGTTCAGAAAGCCTTGAAAAATAATCCATTTTTGAAGCTGAAAACCAGGAATTGAAAAGAAAAAAAAAAAAGAAAAGGGGGAAAAAAAAAACAACACTCAACCCTTGGTGTTTCACTTGTCCAAACTGAAGTATTAACTCTTGTTTCTCTTTTTTTTCCTAATAGTTATAAAATAAGCTCTCTCTGGGTAGAAGTCCCTTTGCTCTGAAGCTCCTGGTTTTAACCGCAGACATCTGCCTTATAAAGAAAGCAGCCGCACTCTTCAAGAGCTTCACTTGTGCTTGTTTCTCTCTTGTTGACCACCACAAGCAGTTGCTGTGTTCTGCTGCTTACAACCTAAGGTTTTTGTGCAGCACAGAAGTTAACGTGGGTGGCTTCTGTCCCTGGAGTGATGTAGACCGTGACCGCAGTGTGTGACGACAGGTTGAAGCACAAACTGTGGTCACTTGATTTCGAGTCATACATGAAATTCTTTTTAAAGGCTGAAGCGTTTATCAGAATAAGTGCAACCCCCATCTGATAAATGGGATCAATCTGGCTCCATCGCTAACACAAACCTCCCAGTATTCATTACTCTGATAGTTAAAGCTGGGAAGGGGGTGGAACATTATTTATGGTGATCTTTGCTAAGTAAATCATTTTAAAAATGGCTTTCTAAATGCAATATTTCCCTTTTAAGAAGCCCTCCAGAATTAAAGGGGCTTTACAATGGAACATGAAACATATTGCAAGGCCGAGAGACAGAAGCCGTCTTGATTAATGCCCACGATTATCAGCGATGCAAATCACTTTCACTTATTAAGTCTTGTTTAATATCCTAATGAAGGCTTCTGAGCAGATTTGGTAATTCCGGAGAAAGTGACTGTGAACTAATGCCCTTTCAGCATGTTGAGAATGAGCAGTACTATAAAGAAAACCTCATTTACCATAATTCCTCCCCTGCCCAGGACCCTTTTCTCAGCTTCTACTTCGCAGCAGGAGACAATTAACCTTTTCAGTGCCAGAAGTGATTTCCAGCCCCTTCCAGCTGTGAAGGCCAGCAGGGTCAGAGCGACATGGAAGTTCTCTCTGGTCGTCACTCCCCTAGAACAGTTCTGAGAAATCGGACTGCGGAGTAGTAGGGATTTAAAATGTAGCCGCCTGTTCCGTGTGGGCACGTGTGGTATCTCGCACCAAAGTCTTTTCAAATGCCAACCCCGGGGCCTTGGCATTGCTTATTCAGCTCGAATCAAAGACGATCAGAAATGAAAGCTGACACAGACGAAGAAAAGCCTGTTCCACCCTGAAGCACTGGTCTCCCTTTGTGATCTGTGGGGATGTAGGTTTTATTGAGGTTGGACGTTTGGGAGTGGCGCCAGGGGTGGTGGATTCAGGGGTTGGCCTTGGGCCTCCTTTTACGGCCGGGTGCCCATTTCCTGGCTCTGCTTGTACTTGGGGCCACACGGACGGCCCAGGGCCAGAGACTGGGCTGAAGCCCTTCTCCGTCTGCGTGGCCGCGCCCATCTGCTGATGCAGAGTGGGTTTCCAGCATCACCATTTCTTGTTTCCAGAGCAGCAGCACAGAGGTGAGGCAGAGAAGGACCCCGCTGGGGCAGACAAATGAGACCAAGGCCATGGGCTGTCTCCTTCGCTCATGCACTTCCCGGCACATCCCCTCCCCGCCTCCTGGTTGAAGCCCCTCCAGGGAGCTGGTCCCTCTGACTTTCAGGGATGCCCTTTCAATCCTTTCCCTTCTTCCCTCAACCTGGATGTGTCAGCCCCTGTCCTGGTATAAAAGGAGACTTTGGGTAAAAACAGAGGCAGAAGCCAGGCAATTTCCTGGCCCATCTTGGTATAGAAAACAGCTCCAAATGGACCGTTTCTTTATGACCTTTGCCTTGTCCTAACTGGACTCACACCAGGACTGAACAGCCCCCGATGCAGGGACTCCAGTGGGCCAGAGGCAAAACCTTCTCACCTCCTGGCACAAGCACGTGAAGCCTTGCTTCTTATTGATGAAAGAAAGCCACCATTCATGTTGCACCTCCCAAAGATTTCCAGAGCAGGGGACGATCGAGAGGAGAATGGCTGAGAGAGGAGGGGGGGTGAGGGTTTGGAAGGCGACATGCTGACTCTCTCTCAAGGAGGGGAACAAAGAGCCGCTGTGGGATGGTGGGCCACTTTGTACCCTACAGACCCCAGGCAGGAAGAGACACTGCCCACTGCTGAGTCCATCCCTGTTGGGGGATGGAGGTGGGATCCATCCCACATGAGTGCTGGAGACGGGGTACAGGAAGGTCAGACAGAGGTAGGTTAGAACATGATCCTCAATGTTTTTGGCACCAGGAACCCGTTTCGTGGAAGACATTTCTCCCACAGCCCAGGGGTTGGGGAGATGGTTTCGGGATGATTCAAGCACATTGCATTTATTGTGCACTGTAGTTCTATTATTATTACATCAGCTCCCCCTCGGATCCCCAGGCATTAGATCTCAGAGGTTGGGGACCCCCGGGTTGGAACACAGATTTCAGAACTCAGTGGAACCTTGAGGAACCTCCTCCCCTTCTCACCCTGGCATACCCTAATTCATGCTTCAGGCTGACCCACCCCTCTCCGCAATCCTTCATTTTGTTCCTCATATCACACATCTGGTCTCGTCTTTCAGCACGCTAGGGCCTTCACTCATTTAACTTCTTTGCTTCTTTTCGGTCCCCCCTACTAAGCGCCAAGATGGATCTCCATGCAGGAATGAGCTTAGGGCAGCACCCTGGCAAGCGCTGAAGAAAGGAAAGGGTCTGCAGGTAGAAGGACTGTTTCTGTGGCACATTGCAAGGGTCTTAGACTAGACGGTGAGGGAACTAGGTCTGTGTTGGCTCAACCGTGTGGAAGACGCCACCATACATTTAAGACCTTTGACCAACTGGTTCAACTCTCTGAGCCCACAGATCCTCAGCTCTAGGATGGGGATTGACGTGACCTTGATGGGCAGCAGAAAGGGGGCTGTGGTAATGCTCTGAAAACCATGAGGGCTTAGATAAGTTTTGGGTGTTGCCATTGGTGGGGACAGGCCTGTGGCTACTTAATTCTATTTAAGTCCCACTTACTCAGAGCCCATTGGTCCGCTTCCCCATGAAATGTTCCCTGATCTTCCCAGGCAGAATCCCTCCCCTTTTGTGTGTGTCCCTCTACCCACAGCCTCATTCAGCCTGTCCTGTCATCCTGCCCATGTTGTACATTTCTGAATCCACAGCAGTCATAACCCAAGTAACATCCACTGAGGATACATTTCAGGCCGGGCACTGTTCTAGAGGAGTTACATTCATGAACTCATTTCAACCCCAAACAACCCATTTTACAGATGAGGAAGCTGAAGCATCACTGATTAAGTCAATAGCTCTGAAGCCATGCAGCTGGGAGGCAAATGGTCAGGATCTGAATGCAGTTGATTAACTCTGGTCCCACCATCTTCACCCATGGCCTCTCAGGCCTGGGTGATGCTTGCTTGATGGAGAGCATAGTAAATGTTGCAGAAATGGGCAACTCTGTGGATGGGGCTCTCTGCCTGTCCAACCACAATGAGGGTGGTTCTGAGAAGCAAGTCAAAACAGGTGTGAGGCTGCTTATAATGAAAAGCCACTAAGCACTTAGAGCTTACTGTTACAATTAAATATTTTTAATGACAATGAAAGTAGAAATGTCTAGAACGTAGTTAAAGAAGCATCTATGAAAATATTTACCATCTGTTCCTGGGCAGTTTTGTAAATTCTCTGTGAAATGGCTCACAGATTTCTAGACTTCTTTCCTGACCCCCTGCCAAAAGATTAATGCTATCCGGACAATCTCTGCTTCTACCTCACACTGAATTTTTTCTTTCTTTTTAAACATTGTATTTTATTTTTTAAAATTGTGGTAAAATAGACATAAAGTTTATTTTGGGTATAAAGTTCAATAGCAATAAGTACATCTGTAGTGTTATGCAACTATTGCTACCATCCATCTCCAAAAGTTTTGTCATCTTCCAAACTGAAAACTTTGTACCCATTAAACAGCAACTCCCATTTGCCTCTTTTTAAAACTCTGGAAACCATCCTCTTAACCTCATAGAAGTGGAATCATCCAGTATTTCTTCTTATGTGACTGGCTCGTTTCACTCATTCCAGATATGTCTATGTTGCCAGGGTGGGGCAGGGGGGAGACTTACCTGGTAGTCCAGTGGTTAAGACTCTGCCTTGCAATGCAGGGAACTCGGGTTCGATCCCTGATCTGGGAAGAGCCACCTGGTGAGGAACAAATAAGCCCGTGCACCATAACTATTGAGACTGTGCTCTAGAGCCCAGGAGCTGCAGCTACCAAAGCTCGAGGAACTAAGATCCCACTTGCTGCAGGGTGACTAAGGTTGCACACCAACACCAGAAGCCCACCCATTGCAGCAAAAGACTCTCGCGTAACGCAACAGAGACCCGACACAGCCAGATTAGTCCATCAGAAGATATTTTAAAAAGATTTATCCATGTTGTAGCATGTGTCAGAATTTCATTTTTTAAAGGCTGAATAATATTGTGTGTGTGTGTGTCAGCAGGTGTGTATACCACACTTCGCTTATCCATCCACCTGTCAATAGACACTTAGACTGCTTCCACTTCTGGCTACAGTGAATAACAGTTATGAATATATATGTACAAATATCTGTGTGAGTCCCTGTTTCATTTCTTTGTGTCTTTACCTAGTACTGGAATTGATGGATCATATAGTAATTCTGTTTTTAATTTTTTGAGGAACCATGAAACCATTTTCCACAGCAGCTGCACTATTTTACCTTCCCATCAGCAGTGAACAAGAGTTCTAATTTCTCCATATCTTCGTCAACACCTGCTATTTTCTGTTATTTCTTTCTTCTTTTTTTCTTTAAATAACCTTCCTAATGAATGTGAAGTAGGTCACTGAATTTTTGAATGGTTCAGTTTATCTTCCTTAACTCTCAATTTTCATCTTCAAAATACAAATTTTGCCACATTAAGTAGACTTGATTCTGATCTTGAATTTCTTCCTCCTTTATTTATCAGCCTTCAAGTAGATGGCTGAACATATGCCAGCTACTGTCCTAGGTGCTGGAAAATTTTGTTGGGTAGGTCTATCATGGTTCTCTAGGATTCTAAGTTGAGTTTGATCACATAGCATGTAATTATGGTGCTTTCTTACCTAAAAGTATAAATTATCCCATTTATAGCTACATTTGAAAATATCATCATTTAAATTGTAAAAGACAAAAGCTTAATTATGAAATTCTTTCTCCTAGAAACCCAAATTGTCCGGATACAGGAGGGCTTGACTCTATAGGCTCATTTTTAAATATATAAACTCTTTTTTTCTTTTTTTTAGGTAAGAAGTGGATTTATTTAAAGAGAAACACACTCCACAAAGAGAGTGTGAGTCATTGCAGAGGGTGAGTTTTGCCTATAAACTTTTTTTAAATAAACTTTTTCTTTTAGATTTATTACAAAGTTAGAACTGACTCATTGGAAAAGGGCCTGATGCTGAGAAAGATTGAAAGCAGGAGGAAAAGGGAATGACAGAGGATAAGATGGTTGGATGGCATCACCAATTTGGTGGGCATGAGTTTGAGCAAGCTCCAAGAGTTGGTGAAGGACAAGGAAGCATGGCATGCTGCAGTCTATGGGGTCGCAAAGAGTTGAAAAGGACTGAGTGACTGAACTGAACTGAACAAAGTTAGTATAGTATATAAATCCCAAACCCCATTATTAACATCTTTCATTCATATGGTATATTTGTCACAATTACTGAACAAATATTGATACATCATTATTAACATCAGGGCTTCCCAGGTGGCTCAGTGGTAAAGAATCTGCCTGCCAATCCAGGCAATGCAGGAGACACAGGTTCAATCCCTGGGTCGGTAAGATCCCCTGGAGGAGGGAATGGCAACCCACTCCAGTATTCTTGCCTGGAGAATTCCATGGACAGAGGAGCCTGGTGGGCTACAGCACATGAGACTGCCAAGAGCTGGACACAGCTGAGCACGGGCTTGCATTGCATTCCCATTATTAATATTAGTCCATAGTCTGCTCAGATTTTCTTCAGTTTTTACCCAATGTCTTTTTCTGTTCCAAAATCCCCATCTAGGACACCACATTGCATTTAATTGTCATGTTTCCTTAGGTTCTCCTTGAGTCTCAGACAGTTTCTCAGACTTTCCTTGTTTTTGATGACCTTGTTAATTTTAAGGTGTACCGGTCAGTTATTTTGTAGAATGTTTCTCTACTGCGACTTGTCTGATGATTTTCTCATGATTAGACTGAGGTTGTGGGTTTTGGGAGGAAGATCAGAGAGGAAAAGTGCATTTTCTTCCCACCACGTCAAGGATACACATCAATAGGATTCATCACTGCTGATGACCGAGATTGCTTAGCAGAGATCATCTTGCTCGTGTTTTTCTGCTGTAGAGTTGCTCTTTCTTCTTCTCTTTGTCCACTCTGCTCTTAGGAAGGAAGAGCATCATATTATGTCCTCAACTCAACCACCTTATTGAGGGTAGTTCTCTCCATAAATTAATTAGAATTCTTCTACATGGGAGACTTTTCTCTTCTCTCAAATTTACTTTTCCAAGCACTTACTTATATCAGTGTGACTCATGGATATTTATTTTATACTTTGGATCATAATCTAGTACTATTTCATTCCTTTTTTTGCTGAAATTGTTTCAGCTTTGGTCAGCAGGAGCTCTTTTAGCTGGCTCCTGTGTCTCTTCACTGTACTCACTCATCACTGTGGGTTTTTTTGGTTTGTTTCTGAGCTCTTCTTTACTTTCTGACTCTACAAATTGCTTCAGGCTTATCTTGTTTATTTCATGCCTGAGTCCTAGAACCAGCCATTCCTCCAAGCAACCTGGTTAAATTGGCGAATGGTATTGGAAATCAAGATTTAGGTGCTGCATGTGTTTGTTGCTACTTAGGTATCATTGCATTTAGAGCCTCTCAGCTACAAAGGAAATATATATGTAAAAATAGGTCCTTGATTTTGATGACTATTTTAGACATTTTGAATGAAAATGTGTACAAAATACATTATACACTTCACTGTGTTCAGTTCAGTTCAGTCCAGTTCATTCTCTCAGTCGTGTCCGACTCTTTGCGACCCCATGAATCGCAGCACGCCAGGCCTCCCTGTCCATCACCAACTCCCGGAGTTCACTCAAACTCATGTCCATCGAGTCAGTGATGCCATCCAGCCGTCTCATTCTCTGTCGTCCCCTTCTCCTCCTGCCCTTAATCCCTCTCAGCATCAGAGTCTTTTCCAATGAGTCAACTCTTCGCATGAGGTGGCCAAAGTACTGGAGTTTTAGCTTTAGCATCATTCCTTCTAAAGAAATCCCAGGGCTGATCTCCTTCAGAATGGACTGGTTGGATCTCCTTGCAGTCCAAGGGACTCTCAAGAGTCTTCTCCAACACCACAGTTCAAAAGCATCAATTCTTCGGCTCTCAGCCTTCTTCACAGTCCAACTCTCACATCCATACATGACTACTGGAAAAACCATAGCCTTGACTAGATGGACCTTTGCTGGCAAAGTAATGTCTCTGCTTTTGAATATGCTATCTATGTTGGTCATAACTTTTCTTCCAAGGAGTAAACGTCTTTTAATTTCATGGCTGCAGTTGCCATCTGCAGTGATTTTGGAGCCCAAAAAAATAAAGTCTGACACTGTTTCTACTGTTTCCCCATCTATTTCCCATGAAGTGATGGGACCAGAGTGATAGAATATAATCAACATAATTTTTGGTGAAGTTAATATTTATTTTTGTATTGAAGTATAGCTGATTTATAATGTTTTAGGTCTATGTTTTAGCAAATATTTGCTAAATGTTTTAGCAAAGTGATTCAGTCATATACACACATGCACATATATATGCAGATATATGTAGATCCTTTTTCAGTTTTTTTCCATTTAGGTTATTACAAGATATTGAATATACTTTCCTATTTCATACAGTAAGTCTTTGTTGTTTACCTATTTTATATATGGTGGTGTGTGTATCATCTGGAATCAAGATTACTGGGAGAAATTTCAACAACCTCAGATATGCAGATAATACCACTCTAATGGCAGAAAGAGCCTCTTGATGAGGGTAAAGCAGGAGAGTAAAAAAGCTGGCTTAAAACTCAACATTCAAAAAACTAAGATTATGGCATCCAGCCCCATTACTTTATGGCAAAGAGAAGAGGAAAAAGTGGAAACAGTGACAGATTTTATTTTTTTGGCTTCAAAATCACTGTGTACGGTGACTGCAGTCATGAAGATGCTTGCTCCTTCAAAGGAAAGCTATGACAAAGCTAGACAGCATAATTAAAAAGCAAAGACATCACTTTGCCAACAAAGGTCTATATAATCAAATCTATGGTTTATCCAGTAGTCCTGTACAGATATGAGAGTTGGACCATAAAGAAGGCTGAACACCAAAGAATTCATGCCTTCCAACTGTGTTGCTGGAGGAGACTCTTGACAGTCCCTTGGACAGCAAGGAGATCAAACCAGTCAATCCTAAAGGAAATGAACCCTGGATATTCATTGGAACGGCTGATGTTGATGCTGAAGCTGAAGCACCAATACTTTCACCACCTGATGCAAAGAGCCAACTCATTGGAAAAGACCCTGATGCTGGGAAAGATTGAAGACAGGAGAAGAGGGTAGCAGAGGATGAGATAGATAGCATCACCGACTCAACGGACATGAATTTGAGCAACTTCAGTAAATAGTGATGGACAGGGAAGTCTGGCGTGCTACCGTCCATGGGGTAGCAAAGAGTTGGACATAACTTAGCAACTGAACAACAGCAACAGTATCTGAATAAACAACATAGTTTAGCCTGTTCTTGGGATCTCAGGTATTATCTTGAATGATGACTGTTTGACCTTGATATGGTGATTGCCCTCAGCCACACCAAGCTTTGAAGGACTGTTCACAGATCATGGTGCCATGTTATTGTGCCATATGACTTCTGCTGTAGCTTTTCATAATCTTTCTATTTTTTCCTCTTCAGTTCAGTTGCTCAGTTGTGTCTGACTCTTTGCGACCCCATGGACTGCAGCATGCCAGCCTTCCCTGTCCATCACCAACTCCTGGAACTTGCTCAAACTCATGTCCATCGAGTCAGTGATGCCATCCAACCATCTCATCCTGTGTCGTCCCCTTCTCCTCCTGCCTTCCATCTTTCCCAGCATCAGGGTCTTTTCCAATGAGTCAGTTCTTTGCATCAGGTGGCCAAAGTATTGGCGTTTCCAATGAATATCCAGGACTGATTTCTTTAGGATTGATGGGTTTGATCTCCTTGCAATTTAAGGGACTCTCAAGAGTCTTATCCAACACCACAGTTCAAAAGCATCAATTCTTTGGCGCTCAGCTTTCTTTACAGTCCAACTCTCACATTCATACATGACTACTGGACAAATCACAACTTTGACTAGATGGATCTTTGTTGGCAAAGTAATGCCCCTGCTTTTTAATATGCTATCTAGGTTGGTCATAGCCTTTCTTCCAAGCAGGCAAGCATCTTTTAATTTCATGGCTGCAGCCACCATCTGCAGTGATTTTGGAGCCTCCAAAAATAAAGTCTGTCACTGTTTCCATTATTTCCCCATCTATTTTCCATGAAGTGATGGGACCAGATGCCATGATCTTAGTTTTCTGAATGTTGAGTTTTAAGTCAACTTTTTCACTCTCCTCTTTCACTTTAGTTCTTAATAACCTCCCCTGCTCACCTCTGGTTCACTGTTTCTAACCTGCTGTCTCCTAATAATCAGATAACCAAGTTTTGTCAAACTGTTCATAATTTAAAAACAAAGATGTACTTGAGTGAGGATCTGAAGTTCACTCCAGTAAATAAAATGGGTCTTGTAACACCAATATTTGACTATGTAGAAAAATATCCTTTCCTTCTGCTTTTCCTTACTCCCTGTTTTTCACCTATCCTCTAACTGGACAACAACGCTGAATCGTTGAGGTCAAACATGTGTTTTAATGTGAACACCAAGTGTATGTAGCATGCAGGTTTTTCCATGTGTCTCTGTGTTCAGGCTCTCAAGTTCTATTTAAATAACTCTAAGTGCAGTGAAAACAGGAGCTGGCTTGAAATCACTAGACTTGAAGTGCATTTGAGGTCTGGTTCTCTTGCTCTGACTCAGGCAAGTCACCCAGCTTCTCTGGGCCCCATGTGTCAGGAAATAAAAGAATTCACCTAGAACCCTTAGGTTCCTAACCAGCTTTAACATCCTGTGACATCTGAGTGAGCTTTAATAATCTTAAAAGAACAATGTGAACAAATGGGCTAGAGAGAGCATCTAATCTCAGCTAAGCCGCCTTCAAACTGAGTGACCTTGGGAAAGTTGCTCTAAAAATACCTACCTCAGAGTCATCCATGTGTACACGTAGGCACTGATTATATAATAATGGAGGCACGACATATCCAGAGGGGAAGCATGGATTGTACACAGACAACATTGGGAAACCTGGTTCAGTATACGAAGGAAAATAAAACTAGATCTCTACATGAGGTCATTAGAGGGATAAATTCCTAAATAAGAAAGATTAAGTTATAAATTTATAAGAAAGTTCAGGAGGATAGCCTTGTGGTGAGGGATGAGAAAGGTCTTTAAACAAATGATGTCAAAACACACACCATAAAGCCCAACCCCCAAAGAGATGAAACTGACTTCATCCAGGTGAGATGTATGCCAACAACATGGATGGATCTGGGAAGTGGGGAAAACGTAGGAAAAAAGACTATGATCTGTAAGAATATCATTTGCAGAATTAGAGACGTTCACAGGAACCTTCAATACACATATTTTGCAAGAATTCGTTCAAATGAAAGGATAGACTTTAAGGAGGTTGATTACAGAGAGGAGAGAGAAAAGGCTTTGTGCTGTTCACTCATGATCATGTCAGTCCTGAAGAAAATCAACCCTGAGTATTCACTGGAAGGACTGATGCTAAAGCTGAAGCTCCAGTACTTTGTCCACCTGATGCAAAGAACTGACTCATAGGAAAAGACCCTGATTCTGGGAACGACTGAAGACAAAAGGTGAATGGGTGGCAGAGGATGAGATGATTAGATAGCATCACTGACTCATGGACGTGAATCTGAGCAAACTCTGGGAGATAGTGAAGGACAGAGAAGCTTGGTGTGCTGCAGCCCATGGGGTCGCAAAGAGTTAGACATGACTTAGTGATTGAACAACAAGAAGTATTTATATCTGTGTATATACATATATTTATATATATGTATATGTACTTGAATACACATATATTTTTAGTATATGTTTCCATAAAGATCACTCACCTGGGACTGTAGACTCTGAGAACCCTGAAGGCAGTAATTATTACTTAGCTCACAGTAGGCATCTATCCTCGTAGGCTGAATAAATGAATATACATGGACCATCTCCATACTAGCTGCTTCACTGGGATTTTATGGAGATTTAACAGTCCATGGGGTCGCAAAGAGTCTGACATGACTGAGCAACTTCACTTTCACTTTTCAGGTAACAGGCATAATTGCTCACTGGGACTTTAAAGGCTGTTGCTCTAGAATAATCCTTAGGATTCATCTGCCCAATGGTTACCAGACTTCTGGATTTCATAGATGGCTTTAAGAATAGGTGGGCAAACCTAAAACAATTAAAAGTCTCATATTCTGGGTCAGCCCACGACCTTCTCCTTAATTCAGGTATAGACTAAAAAATCCAGTATTGCATTTTATAGAAGAAAGGGCTTTTTAACATCATTAGGTAAGACAAATATCAAGTACTACGGGAATTAAAAGAGCTATTGAGATAAGTTGAGAATATCAGAACAGGCTTCTAAGAGAAGCTAATTGTTGAACCAGGCTGTGAATGATGGGTTTTTTAATATCAGAGAAGCAGAATGTTTAAAATAAAGGAGAGCACCTCTGAAGAAATAGCTTAGCTTAATGAAAACTTGACTGCATGCCTCCCATTTTTCTCACTTCTCCACGGCAACTTCAGTGCAATCTGGACCAAGAGCCACTGAGCTGGTCCAACTTCAGAGAGTTAATGTTTCTGCTCATCCTGATAGCCCTGGACCTCAACCCAAACTGAAAAACACCAGAAAGTTCTTTTCAACCCAACACACTAAATTTTCTGAAAGAAGCTCCCAAGATCCTACCAAGTTCAGTTCTGGTGGAAATTCCCTCTTACTCTGGCCAGCTCTGGGCCTGCTGACAGATAGTTTAAAAGAAAGTTTCTTCTGATCCACTGAAGGGCAAGAGGTGCTTTGAACTCAGGCTGGAGAGGAACTTGAGTTCACTGTGTGCACATCCCAGACCTGTTGCTATAGCACCTGAAAGAAATGAGTCACAGGGGAAATGCAGCGGGAATGGTGACAGCTATATGTGCAAACTGAGGCTTGGTTGCCCAGCCAGCCAACAATGATAAGCTGCCCTTCGGCCATAAAATCGACCCAGCTGTGGGGCGTTGCAAAAGGAGGCAGAACGTTTATTTCCTATTGGCATGCAGTCCTTTTGAACCTTGACCTTCCTCAAATTGTCCTTCTTTGATAAATGCAGGGTCCCAGAAGCCGAAGAGAATAAGTAACAGAATGCTGTACACCAGCCATCTAAAACAACAGACCTCAGAATGAGATAGGCAACAACTATTCCACTATAAGAAAAAGCATAAAGACAGATGTGCAGTTTAGAAAATGCACCAACTGTCAGTCCTCTGAAAGCATTGGATGAGGGTAAACAAATAGTGGAGGTGATTCCTGCATCTCCTTTCAGTCACTTTTGAAAGTTCCAGTGCATCCACCATTTAAAAAGGTAAACACACCAAATAGACCTTTAAGTGTTGTTCACATGTCTGACACACCGTGATGGTGCTCAAGAAAGAAACCACAGCAGCCAAGTGAATGGTGTTATATCTGTTTCTTATCATCCTAACAGCTGCCCTAGTTCCAGCTGCGGAAAGTAGCAAAGTAGCCGACAGTTTTGAATTACTGGAAACCCTAGTAAGACCAAACAAAACTTTTATAAAGAAGCACCAAGAACTCAGTAAAAGACAGAGGTAGGCACATGAGTGCACGTGTGCCCCCCGACCCCCAACACATGCACACACACACACACGCCACAGACTCACACCATGAGAGACCACTCACCAACAGAAACTGTGGACAGAGATAAAGGGAAGGGGAAAGTTCAACTCGAAAGCAGAAAGAAAAACAATGCAGTTTTGGTGTTCCCTTATTGCCTTGGCTAATCATGGTTATAACTTTCTTCTGATAGCTTACTAGGTTTTTTTGAGGGAAGAATACATGCTTCTCACATTAAAACCTCTTATAAGGCAGCCATGAAATTAAAAGATGCTTACTCCTTGGAAGGAAAGTTATGACCAACCTAGATAGCATATTCAAAAGCAGAGACATTACTTTGCCAACAAAGGTCCATCTAGTCAAGGCTATGGTTTTTCCAGTAGTCATGTATGGATGTGATAGTTGGACTATAAAGAAAGCTGAGGGCAGAAAGCTGATGCTTTTGAACTGTGGTGTTGGAGAAGACTCTTGAGAGTTCCTTGGACTGCAAGGAGATCCAACCAGTCCATCCTAAAGGAGATCAGTCCTGGGTGTTCTTTGGAAGGACTGATGCTAAAGCTGAAACTCCAATACTTTGGCCACCTGATGTGAAGAACTGACTCATTGGAAAAGACCCTGATGCTGGGAGGGATTGGGGGCAGGAGGAGAAGGGGACGACAGAGGATGAGACGGCTGTATGACATCACCAACTCGATGGACATGAGTTTGGGTAAACTCTGGGAGTTGGTGATAGGGAGGCCTGGCGTGCTACAATTCCTGGGATCGCAAAGAGTCGGACACAACTGAGCAACTGAACTGAACTGATCTGAACTGATAGGACTCACAGAAGGAACCCAGGAAAGATTCCAAGGGAGGTCAATGACATTAACGAGATGATTTCAAGACGGGTAAGCTGATGTGATGTGATGGAAAGGATTCAGACCAGTATGGACTTGGAGCCCCCAGTTCCCAACAGCCTCCAGGGGACCACCTCTTCCTCCCTGGCACTGGTGTTCCAAAGGGCAAGGGTGACCTACATACCTAATGGCTTTCTTATTGCTGTGCTCTCTTCCCTTGAGTTCACCCAGCAGATCATTGCCAGACTAAGTCTCCTAGATACAGTGCTAGGGAGAATGCTTTCTTGCTCACAGTTCTTCCAGGTTTCTCCTCTGTCCACCAAGTATAATACTTTTCTAGCTCTGTACATTCTACGCTTTAAACAGCCTGCTGTCTCTTGACTAAGGAGGTCCTCCCTTGACTCTTTCCTCATGATCTTTCTTCCTAATCCATACCCGCCTTCTAGGACCTCCAGCTCTGCTGTTGAATTCTCACCCGTCTATCAAGACCTATTTCAGTTATTGGCATTTGGTGTCTTCTCTGAATATCTTGATCTATCCTGATGGATCTTTGAATTCCTATTGTAATTTACACTTATTTAGAATTACCTAAAATTATTTATACTTATTTATGTAGATAAATGGGGCTTCCCAGGTGGCTCAGAGGGAAAGAACTCGCCTGTCAGTGCAGGAGACTTAGGTTCCATCCCTGAGTTGGGAAGACCCCATGGGGTTGCAAAGAGTGATATCACTGAGTGACTTAGCAGCAGCATGTAGATAAATAATTATATTTATATAATTACATAATATGTATAAATGATTGTATTTATCTATAATTATGTATCTACATTTAGCTATAATTATTATTTCTATGTAAATTACAGCATCGATCACACATCTTCTTCAATTATAAGCAAGATTGCTTCATATAGTACCTTTTCTACCTGACTGAAAACTGCTTGATTGGACCTTTCATATTTGTCTGTATTTTTTCTTTCACTTTTTGTTGTGAAATATGGTTATGTTACGAAAACATGCACAACCAAAATATATTGTTTAATACAGTACTATTATACAAAGAAAACAGCAAGTAGTCAGCACCCAGGTCAGGAAATAAAACACTGCCAATACCTCTGAAGCCCCCTTCGCGTACCCCCACATGTCCCTTCCTGCCTCTCTCCACCATATTCACTGGTTTCTTCTCTTTGGCACCTGCCATGGAAGCTTGGGCTTAAAGTGGTCAGGAAATGCTTGAAGTATGGACAAACAGATGACAAGGGCGATGCCGCCTAAAGACACATCAGCTGAATTCATTATCCTCACTGGAGAACAGTTCTGAACTTTACACCTCTGCTCAGTGGTGGGTCAGAATTCTCTTCACATGTGAAAGAGGCATATTTTGCTCTCACGGTTGTTTAAAGAGCACCTGGCTTCCCTGGTGGCTCAGATGGTAAAGATTCTGCCTGCAATGCCAGAGGCCCTGGTTTGATCCTTAGGTGGGGAAGATCCCCTGGAGGAGGGCATGGCAACCCACTCCGGTATTCTTGCCTGGAGAATTCCATGGACAGAGGAGTCTAGTGGGCTACAGTCTATGGGGTCACAAAGAGCTGGACACAACTGAGAGACTAACACATGGGTGAAGCACACTCAGGAACAGGGGATCGGAATCCTGAGACAGGAAACACTGAGTTTTGTTAAGTGGTGTTCTGAGCTATCAGGAAGTAAGAGAGAAACAGTGGCTCCTTGGGGCTGGGTTGGGGCTCTCAAGCGCCTCTACCAAGAGCCCTGCAGGCACCTGCCTCTTGGGAATAGTGACAGGGGAGGATTCAGGCTGTGACTGTGCTCCTGGGAGAGTTGGCATCTTGAGGCTGAATCTGATTTTCAGGATTTCTTGAAAGCCCCTAAGCAGGCAAACGCCTAGAATGACCCAAGGGTAGTAGAACCAGGGGTGATCATAGCGTCTCACGCCATCTTGGAGCTGTGACCAGTCACCTTTTCAATATTTACGTTTTATTTTTATCTCTGTATTCGAGGGGCATTATGTGTGCACAGGCTGTTAAAAACAGTTCTGAGGGAAACACACTTCCAGCTGCTTCCTCCTGTTTTCTATCCGCTGCATTTATGCGTCTCTGTATGCATTTAACTGTTGCTTATCGGTGTGATTGGGATTTTACAGAGGACAGGGGGAAAATTCCCTAAGGGTAGGTCACCAGTTCAATTGATCTGAAAGAGATTATCTTGGTTAGTCTCTAATAAACCTTTAACTTCCAAGAAGAGCAATAAATAAACACCAAGTAACTTTAAGTTTTAAGAGTTAACTTGCTTCAGTTCTATCTTCGTATTTCTATATTTATGCATCAGCTACTCTTTCTCTCATTTAATCTTAAATATGTAAATCCTCAATTTATCTGGAATTACTTAGTGAAAGGCTGATGTGTGAGTGTGGCAGATTATAATATTCCATCACCACCCCTGATCCTCTTTACCTCTTATTCTTTTCATAGCAGATCAAAAAAGCTGTGTGCGTGCCACAAGAATATATTATTTTAAGAGACTTGGACTTAGAAATTGATTTCCTTGATGAGAAAAAGAAAAGTCTCCTTCTGACCCAAAGGGTCACTTCATAATCCCGTCACTCTACATCAAAAAACCTTTTTTTTTTCCTTTTCGGAGAAGATGAGAATATTTCTGAAAAGGAATTAATTTTTCAGCTACAGTAAAAACACTGAGTTGCAGACTTAGCCATCCTGAGAAGAGAGGACTTATTCAGAACACATCTCTTGTGATTAGAACAAGCTCCTGATATATTTTAGGGTCAGGCGGTTTTCTATGGAAATTGGGATTTGTATCACAGAATGAAATTGATATTCTATTTTATTGATGATTTTAAGGCTTAAGTGTGAGTCTTTTTTTTTGTAAAGGGATTTCACCGCTTTCAAATATTTAATAGTGATGGTTACAGGGAGCAAGCTCTCCTTGTATGTGGATTTAAATTAATAGGCTATTAAACAGCACGTGATTTTCATCACCTTCTGATTGAGGTTCAACTGACAACACTTCAGTCTGCATTTCAGGAATGCCTGTCCAGCAAGGATGGTGGCTCTCGATCCTGGAGCACATTTGAACCACCTGGAGAGCTTTACAAACTGCTGGTGCCCCAGGCCACATTTCTGGAAATTTTGATACAGTTTGTCTGAAGCCCAAGCCTCACAGTGTTTTAGAAGCTTTCCCAAAGTAATTCTAATGATCATACAGGGCTGAGAACCACTGAAAGATAGTCTATTCAGAAATCACATGGCATTCTTTTATCACTGAGTATCTGTTCAGTTCAGTTCAGTAACTCAGTCGTGTCCGACTCTTTGTGACCCCCATGAATCGCAGCACGCCAGGCCTCCCTGTCCATCACCAACTCCCGGAGTTCACTCAGACTCACGTCCATCGAGTCAGTGTGCCATCCAGCCATCTCACCCTCTGTGGTCCCCTTCTCCTCCTGCCCTCAATCCTCCCAGCATCAGAGTCTTTTCCAATGAGTCAGTTCTTTGCATCAGGCGGCCAAAGTATTGGAGTTTCAGCTTCAGCATCATTCCTTCCAAAGAAATCCCAGGGTTGATCTCCCTCAAAATGGACTAGTTGGATCTCCTTGCAGTCCAAGGGACTCTCAAGAGTCTTCTCCAACACCACAGTTCAAAAGCATCAATTCTTCGGTGCTCAGCTTTCTTCACAGTCTGACTCTCACATCATACATGACCACTGGAAAAACCATAGCCTTGACTAGATGGACCTTTGTTGGCAAAGTAATGTCTCTGCTTTTCAATACGCTATCTAGGTTGGTCATAACTTTCCTTCCAAGAGTAAGCGTCTTTTAATTTCATGGCTGCAGTCACCATCTGCAGTGATTTTGGAGCCCAGAAAAATAAAGTCTGACACTGTTTCCGCTGTTTCCCCATCTATTTCCCATGAAGTGATGGGACCGGATGCCATGATCTTCGTTTTCTGAATGTTGAGCTTTAAGCCAACTTTTTCACTCTCCACTTTCACTTTCATCAAGAGGCTTTTTAGTTCCTCTTCACTTTCTGCCATAAGGGTGGTGTCATCTGCATATCTGAGGTAGCAGTCTAATATTTGCATTTCTAGACTCCATTGTTTGACTTGCTTGTTTATGGGTATTCTGATGGAAGATTTCTAATCCCTTTACTAATATGAGCTGCAGAGCATCTATTTGAATCTCTCAAATAAATATTTTAGTGTTCATTTAACTGGTGGATATAATCAGGTTGGGCTTCCCTGGTGGCTCAGATAGTAAGGAATCTGCCTGCAATGCAGGAGATACAAGAGGCGTGGGTCTGATCCCTGGGTTGGAAGATTGCCTAGAGAAGGGCATGGCAACCCACTCCAGTATTCTTGCCTGGGAAATTCCATGGACAGAGGAGTCTGGCAGGCTACTGTCCATGGGTTCGCAGAGTCGGACATGACTGAGCAAATAACACTCACTCATAACGAGGTTAGAAAAATATTTTTCTCAATTTAGGAGATATATATGTATATATATATGTATATTCACTTTCATATATACAGTTGACCCTTGAATAAGGGGGGGGGGGCACCTAGGGGGCTAGGGGGTGGATTTCAAATAGTCTAAAAAGCTCATAACTTGACCATTGGCCCTCCATATCTGTGGTTCTGCATTCACAGATTCAACCAATCATGGATTGTGTGGTACTGTAATTTTTATTTAGAGAAAAGAATCTGCATATAAGTGAACCCACACAGTTCAAGTCCATGTTATTCAAGGGTCCACTGTACTAAAAGACCTATTTGTGCTGAGGTATTAACAAAATAACAGAATTAAAGGTTCTTGCCTGCTCTTTGAATCTCATCCAAATTCTCTCTCCTCCAGGGACGAGAAATTCCACCATTACTGGCTCTAAGGTCCTCAGTTGGTAATCTCTAAATGTCATTTGATATCCTGCCTCAGATAGCACTAGTTCCTAGTGCCCTAGCAGGAAAGAACGTTTCAGATCCTCTGGACACAGGGTCAAGGAGAAAGGCACGGTCAGGGTGTGTGACTTCACAGGAGAGTGACCTGTTCAGCGGGCTTCCCAGGTGGCACTAGTGGTTAAATCCTCTATGACCCACCTATTAGAGTAATGGAAATAAAAACGAAAGTAAATAAGTGGGACCTCATTAAACTTAAACTTTTGCACAGCAAAGGAAACTATAAGCAAGGTGTAAAGACATCACTCAGAATGGGAGAAAATAATAGCAAATGAAACAACTGACAAAGGATTAATTTATGAAATATACTAGCAGCTCATACAACTCAATACCAGAAAAACAAACAACCCAATCGAAAAGTGGGAAAAAGACCTAAACAGACATTTCTCCAAAGAAGACATACAGATGGCTAACAAACACATGAAAAGATGCTCAACATTGCTCATTATTAGAGAAATGCAAATCAAAACTACAACGAGATATCACCTCACACTGGTCAGAATGGCCATCATCAAAAAGTCTACAAACAATAAATAAATGCTGGAGAGGGTGTGGAATAAAGGGAACACTCTTGAACTGTTGGTGGGAATGTAAATTAATACAGTCACTATGGAAGACAGTATGGAGATTCCTTAAAAAACTAGGAATAAAACCATCATATGACCCAGCAATCCCACTCCTAGGCATCTACCCTGAGGAAACTAAAATTGAAAAAGACACATGTATCCCATTGTTCACTGAAGCTCTACTTACAATAGCTGGAACATGGAAGCAACCTAGATGTCCATCAACAGATGAATGGATAAAGAAGTTGTGGTACACATACACAGTGGAGTATTACTCAGTCATACGATGGAATGAATTTGAGTCAGTTCTAATGAGGTGGATGAACCTAGAGCCTACTATAGAGAATGAAGTAAGTCAGAAAGAGAAAGAGAAATATCATATACAAATGCATATATATGGAATCTAGAAAAATGGTACTGAAGAATTTACTTACAGGGCAGCAACGGAGAAACAGACATAGAGAATAGACTTATGGACATGGGGAGAGAAGGGGAGAGGGTGAGATGTATGGAGAAAGTAACATGGAAACTTACATTACCATATGTAAGGTAGATAGCCAATGGGAATTTGCTGTATGGCTCAGGAAATTCAAACAGGGGCTCTGTATCAACCTAGAGGAGTGGGATGGGGAGGAAGATGGGAGGGAGATTCAAAAGGGAGGGCATATATGTATACCTATGGCTGATTCATGTTGAGCTTTGACAGAAAACAGTAAGATTCTGTAAAGCAATTATGTTTCAATTAAAAAGTAAATAAAAAAAGGTGAAAACATGGCAAACAGTTATCTGTCATCACTTGAAAGTGGAAAGCAGCTCTTATAACCACCAGCACCACCAAAACATAGTAAGTTCATAATATAATAAAGATTTATTCATTTCCAAAAAATAGGTTAAGAATAGTTCTTTGAATAACTATTTAAGAGCAGCATTTACTTTTAATCACTATGATTAAAGTTGTTGTTTAGTTGCTAAAGAAAGAAAAGAACCTGCCCGCTAAAGCAGGAGACATAAGAGATGCAGGTTTGATCCCTGGGTTGGGAAGATCCCCTGGAGGAGGGCCTGGCAACCCACTCCAGTGTTCTTACCTGGAGAATCCCATGGACAGAGGAGCCTGGCGGGCTACAGTCCATGGGGTTGCAAAGAGTCAGACATGGCTGAAGCCGCTTAGCATGCTGGCAGGCAACACGTGCAGGAGCTCGGGATGCTATGTTCAGAAGGACCCTGTGCTTGGCTTCATGTTCTGCTGTTACTGTTTTGACATTCTTGATAATAATTTTTTAACCAGGGTCCTGCTGGTCCTAGGTGTGGCCTCTAAGGACAAACTGTGCACTGCAATCCAGTGTGGCCTCTGCCAGGGACTGAGCGGACTCAGAGCAGGTTAATGAGTTGTAAGACCCTTGGAAGGACTAGAGTCACTGTGGCTCTAGAGTCCCTCTGGCTGCAAGCAACCAGAGATGAGGGGCTTAGGCAAATACCCGCTATTACCAAGGGAACTGAGGAGAGCATATATGGTGCCCTCTCTACTCCACAATGACACTGTGGACAACTGCTCATTGACCAAGGACCAGCTATAAGCCTGGCCCTAGGCTAAGCACTGGGGATGCCATACTAAGCTATCCTGGAGGATACACCCAGCAGCAACAGTCAGCCATAATCACCCAGGGAAAGGGCTCTGGCACAGAATGTATGAGAGCACAGGACCAGGGATGTTCCCAGCCATGGGAACACCAGCCAAGGATGCCTCACTCAACTTGCCCAGGTCAGGAGAGCAGGACGGGTATGCTCAGGGAGAAGGACAACTAGTAACTGGCCACATGAAGAGGAGGAATCAGAATATCCCAGAGAGAGGGAGCAGCATGTGCAAAGGCACGGGGGCACAAGAGAGAAAACTGCCTTAGAGGAAATGAAACGACGTGCAGTGTGGCCAGCCAAGGGGGAGAATGTTAAGACATTACTTTGGAGAGGAGGATGGGAGTAAGGTGTTTGATGGGACTCATAAGTCATAAAAGATAAGATCTCATTGTGACATTTTACTATACCACAGAACTAAGCAACGGCTTTGCATGCATTCTATCATTTCTTCTTCACAAAGACCTTATGAGTAGGAAAAGAGGCAGGGGTCAACCCCATTGACAGAGGGGGTAACTGTGACTGAGGTGAAGTAACTTGCCCAAGGTAATACAGCTAGTACATTGCAGAATTAGGGTTCAGATGCAGATGTGTCTCCCAAGAGGCCAGAGTCCCAAACCACCGTATCACATAGGTACATTTGGACTTTAACTTTGAAGAAATGGGAAATTATTAAAGGATTTTAAGTGCTAGGTGACACAGAGCGCTTAGAATTTTAGGAGGCGAGTCTGCTATAACACTCTGAGTTTCATTAAGCACTTCTAGGGTTCATTTCATCAGTTGAGGGGCTACTCCTTTTCCCTCTTCCTTCTCTGGCCTATTTTTTGGAGCCTGAAAGACTCAAAGAAACCCAAACTGGTCATCTTGACTTCTAATAGGGAAACTGGATAAAATTAGGTGGGGGCAGACCATGGAACTTAAGGCTGGAAATGAAGATTCCAGTTTGCCTGTGGGTTCAGCCTCATTATGGAGAATCATCTCTACGTGGCAGGCTGATATATAAAAGCCAAGAAATAAAATAATCCCAAACGGTAATTTTCCTTGTGTAAAAACAATACATCTTTACACAGCCTGGCAAAATTTAGTAAAAATGAGCACATGAAACAAAACACACAAGTAAAAATCAACTAAAAACCTCTCCAATCTTGCCCCCCTGCCCTCTGTTTCTTACAGAGTCATTCTCTACCTGGCATTTCCCTTCCAAACCTCCTTGAAGGATTCTTCACCCACCACCCCAGTCTCCTCCCCTATAACTCTCTCCACTGTTTTTTCATCTTTGTGACCTTCTGTACCTGGTACTCTCAACGTTTGCACTTTCAGAGGAATAGTGTGATCAAATGGAAAAATGCCTTGGGGTCTGCCACTGCTGGGTTCAAGTCCCAGGAAATTTTGACCCCCAGGGTTCCATTTCCTTATTTTACAAAAATGTAAGTTCGTATCCACCCAGAAGGCTTGCTGGAAGTAAATGAGACAAGTATTTGAGAGAATTTGGTCTCTTGTAGGTTACCTTTTGGTTTGTTCCATTTCCTTCTTCCATCTGAGATCTCTTCCCTGTAGCTTAGATGGTCAAGCATCTGTTCTGAATGCAGGAGACCCGGGTTCGATCCCTGGGTCAGGAAGATCCTCTGGAGAAGGGAATGGCTACCCACTCCAGTATTCTTGCCTGGAGAATCCCATGGACAGAGGACCCTGGGGGGCTACAGTCCCTGGGGTCTCATAGAGTCAGACACGACTGAGCAAATACTGCTACTAACTGAGACCTCAGCTCAAGTGCCTTGCCCATCTAACACTTCTCAAATCCATAGCCTGTCCTCATGAATGTCCCTGACCCAGATCCCTCTCCACCTTCTGTCCCTTCAGCAATCAGAGGCCCCATGGTAATACCTGGCTTTGCAAATTATTTACCCCTTTTGATGTGTATATTAGGAACTTCTCCAGTCTTCTCCTTGGGGGCAGAAGCCAAGTCTGATCATTTTTTAAAACATCCTACAGCGTTCACTGCAGGGGTGTATATACAGAAAGAAAGACACAAATGGAGCTTCCTCAGCCTTCAGGAAAGGGCACATATAGTACGTAAGGAACTGGATAGTTTCCCACCATTAATGTTAATGAAATAATAATTTACTGGAATTCCTTAAGCTTTTTATTCTATGCTTATTCAGGGCTTATGACTTTGCCCATGGCTTCTTATTTATCAGTTCATGTATCACCATTATCGAGTTCCTCAAAAGCTTGTTGAAATACAAGCTCATTGTTCTTTGTTCCAGAAGAGGCAGGTGTGGTTACACTTGATTTTTATAGAAGAGTCCTCAAGCGAATCTCTCAGGATGTGGGGCTCTCATTAACTTCAAATGTAGAGAAGTGTGAATTTTTTTCTCTCTGTTTTCCTACTTGTACATAATTCTATTTGAAAGGAGAAACCCAAAGAGGGAGATTGGAAGGAGTGGGACTGTTCAGCTGTGTCCGACCAGGCCAGGTCCTCAGCAATAACCACCACAGAAGCACCAATGGCCACGCCTGAACGCTGGTACTCGGTAGGAAGCCAGGCACCAGGGGAATCCTTTCAATTCTCCTCACCATCCAGTTAGTAGGTACTCTTCTCCCCACTTTACAGATGAGAAAACTGTGGCACAGAGAAGTTAGGTATTTCACCTAATTTTACTCAGCCACAAATAGCACAGCCAGTGTGTAGCCCAGATATTTGGTTCCAGAACCTGAACGCCTCATCTCTCTGGTGTGCTGCCCAAGCAGCCCCGTGACTTCTAAGCCTGGCTCGTTGGGTTACGTGAGTTTAGATAGACCGTGAGAGGGAAAGGCCAGGCTGAGGGAGCCACAGGCTCTCACAGGAACGCGCCGACCACTTCTCGTATCATGCCCAGACATCCACGTGTGTGCCTGTGTGAGGGTCACAGGAGAGTATTTGAAAGTCCTGTGACTGTGTATTTCCTTGTTGTTGTTCAGTCGGTAAGTCATGTCCAACTCTTGGCAACCCCATGTACTGTAGCACGTCAGGCCTCCCTATTCCTCACCATCTCCAGGAGTTCGCCCAAATTCACGTCCATTGAATCTGTCCGTTGAATCTGTACTTCCTGGTGTTCAACAAATAACCTCTGTGAGGGGAGGGGTCTCCGCTCAGGTCCGCCCCACCTTTGTATATCCGGGAAAGCTCTCCTTTCTTGAACCAGGAAGTGGCCTCAGAAAGCTCTAGAAAGCCACCTTCAATGGATGACAGTAGGTGTGGGGGATGAAAGCTGTTTGTTATGCTTGCCCTAGTTCCCAGGGTGTAGAAATCTTGTTGTATTTGTATTTAGTCCTAAGCATATAGTTGGTCTTCACCAAATGAATGATTGAATGAATGAATCCTTATGGAACTCAAGCCCATTTGCATTTACCATGGATTCTACTGTGTGACTCCGATTAAAACCAATGGTTTTAATCAAGGCAGAATATCTTCTTTAAACACAAGGATTAGCCTCCATGAAAAGAGAAATGTAAACAGGACTCTAATTAGAGAATTTACTAATTATTCTTCCCTGCTGAGGACATTAGCTGGGGTTTAGTCTTTAGCTGTGACAGCCATACGACTTTCCCTTTATCTCCAGAAAGGGAAAAATTGACTGGAAAGATTCATTTCAATACCCTGATTCCTTTCCCGCTCTCTTTCACCCTCAAAAAAAAAAAAAAAAAAAAAGATATTCCAGCATGAAAGATCACAGACTCAGCCCCAAACAGTGGACCCAGGTTGATGGCATTCAGGAAACTGCTCACTCTTGGAGCCCCAACTGCTGAGGCAAAGATAAATCGGCAGGAAGATTTCTTTGGAATGATGTGAATTTAATGAATCATGAAAAATATCCCCAGCTGTTCTTAAATTTAAGGGAGATTGAGTGATAACAAAAGATAGTTTCCCTCCCTCTTAGATGTAGGTTGGAGCGGAAAGAGCTGTGGTTAAAAAAAAAAAAAAAAAAAACCCCGAGGCCAAAAGCTTGCCTTTTCTTTCCCATCTCTTCTATTGTTGAAGGGGAAAAAAGCTGTCTGCAGTCAGCAGCCACTGAAGGGCATGATGAAGAGTGTTTGCTATTACCAGACTTGAAGAATTCTCTACTCTGATTTCAAAGATCAGGCTGCCCTTGCAGGCAAACATTTAGAAAGTGACGGGCTTTTCTCTCACCCCCTCCCCACCCCCAACCACCACCATCCTTACATTTTTATCCAACTCCTTTATTAACACATTGACTGGCTGAAATTAAAAATAATGATTCGTCCTTTCCTCATCCCATCTGCTGCACCCCTGACTTCCCCAGCCCTCAAAATCTTTATTAACCCATTGATTAGTGTGGGCTCCAGGACTGTCCTCAGCTGGGAGATCTAAGCCAGGCCATTGTGGTGTTGGCTAAGCTTCAGGGATTCCCAATTTAGATCCCGGAGATCTGTACTGGAGGGCTCAGAGGAGGGCTTGCAGGACACATGTGACTTCCCTTCTTAGCCCTTCGTACCCTCCAGCCCTCTGCCTTGGCAGTCACGGGCTGAGCCTGCCATGGGCCACCCAGGAGGCTGGCCCTGGGCACAGTGATCAGGTGCTCAGTTGGTTCTCCTTCCCTGAAAAAGCACGGGTGGGTAGTTGTGAAGGTCTGGAAGGAATGCCTGCTCACCTCTCTTACCCTGGGGTCTGTTCCCTGTCTAGAGAAATTTCCCTTTCCTTCAAGGTGAGTGAAAAAGGCTAACAGATGATAAAGCACGACTATTTTTTTTTCCTTAAGTCAATGTTTAACTTCTAAGAATGAGTGGGAGATGTACTTGAGAGACAGGAAAGCTAGCTTCCCTGGGTTAGAAGGAGTTCAGAGAGGAGCATGGGTGATGTGGGGGGTGATATGCTGAATACTGAAGACAAACTATAAAACCGAAGATTTACAATGTGCTAGACATGATGTTAAATGCCTCTTACATGTGATGCATCAAAAAAGAAGTAAACTCAAAACAAAAGACAAAATGAAAACACAATCCCTCCAACAAGTGGATAATTGTAGTTGCCTGTTGAGCAAAGTGAACCTGGCAAGATTTTAGCAATAGAAAACTTACTCTTCTTCATCACTCTTTCCAAACACTATTGGATCCCTTTTTCTTCCTAGTGGGTGATAAGTTAGGCAGGTCCATAGCCTGGGCTGGAGAGGGCAATGGCACCCCACTCCAGTATTCTTGCCTGGAGAATCCCATGGATGGAGGAGCCTGATAGGCTGCAGTCCATGGGGTCGCTAAGAGTCGGACACGACTGAGCAACTTCACTTTCACTTTTCACTTTCATGCATTGGAGGAGGAAATGGCAACCCACTCCAGTGTTCTTGCCTGGAGAATCCCAGGGATGGGGGAGCCTGGTGGGGTGCCGTCTATGATGCTGCACAGAGTCGGACATGACTGAAGTGACTTAGCATAGCATAGCCTGGGCTAACCACTTTCACATATTAAAAAATAATATCAGTTAAGATGGTACAGTACTTCGTAGATCAATGAAGCAAAATAGTTAACCCAGAAAAGTCCTATAGAAGAACAACCAATTGATTTTTGAAGGTGCAAAAACAATCCATTGGGAGGAGAATCCTTTCAACAAATGGTGCTGGAGCAACTGGACATTCACAGGCAAAAATGAACCAGCCTGTTTCACACCTTATACAAATTAACTCATAATGGGTCATGTATTAAACATAAAACTGTAAAACTTTTCAAAGAAAACAGGAGAAAGTCTTTGAGATCCAGGACTTGGTGAAGTCCTCTTACTTTTATTTATTTATTCATTGCATCAAATGCACGAATTTATTTTTTTAAAACCTGTTCTTTAATCGGAGGAAAATTGTTTTACAATATTGTGTTGGTTTCTGCCATACAATACAATTCAGCCATAATTTTATTCATATATATATATCACTTCCTCCTGAACCTCCCTCCCCTCATCCTCCACCCCTGAAGTCATCACAGAGTGCTAGGCTGGGCTTCGTGAGTTATATAGCAACTTCTCACCAGCTGTCTAATTAACACATGGGAGTTGGACGCGACTAAGAGACCTCACTTTCACTTTTCACTTTCATGCATTGGAGAAGGAAATGTCAACCAACTCCAGTGTTCTTGCCTGGAGAATCCCAGGGACGGGGGAGCCTGCTGGGCTGCCGTCTATGGGGTCGCACAGAGTCGGACACGACTGAAGTGACTCAGCAGCAGCAGTAGTGTATATATGTCAATGCTATTTTCTCCATTCATTCCATTCTTTAGCCATGACACCAAAGCCTGATCCATAAAAGAAAAACAACTGATAAACTGAATGAAAGTACAGACTGCAAGAAAATATTTGCAAACCATGCATCTGAAAATGAACTTATATTTAGGATATATGGAGAATTCTCAGAGCTCAACAGTTAAAATGAAAACAAACCGTTCAGTTGTAAAATGGACAAACAGCAAAGATGTGATGGCAAACGAGCATGTGAAAAGATATTCACCATCACCAAGGAAGTGAAAATTAAGATTACAATGAGATTTTACTATACACCTATTCTGATAGGTGTATAGTAAAGTTTAGTTGTTGTTAGAACAACCAAAATTAAAAAATCGTAAAACTACACAACGTTGGCAAGGTTGTGGAGTCTGGATCTCTTGCATATTGCTGGTAGAAACTTAAAATGTTACAGACACTCTGGAAAACAGTTTGACCGTTTCTCAAAAAAAACCAAACCAAACTAAAGATAAGCCTTCAAGTACAATCACACCATCACACTCCTGGGCGTTTATCTTTTAAAAAAGAAACGTGTCCACATAAGACCTATACAAGATTGTTCATAATAGTTTTATTTATTTTTAGTCCAAAATGGAAATGATCAATGTTCTAAAACAAGTGAATGGTTAAACAAAAGTGGTACATCCATCCCATGAATACTTACTCTACAGTAAAAGGAAAGGAATTCTTGATACACCCAACAGCTTGGATGGATCTCAAGGGCATTATACTGATTTTTAAAAAAGCCAATCTCCAAAGGTCACAAGGTGTGTGATGTATTTCTGTAACAGTCTTAAAATTACAAAATCATGGAGATGGAATACAAATGAGTGATTTTCAGGGGTTAGAAATGGTGGGGATGAGAGTGATGAGGGAGGAGGGTTTGACTAGATAAGGGTAGCCCCCAGCAGATCTTTGTGGTGATGGAGCAGTTCTGTATCTTGATTTCCCTGGTAGTTGGTGTTTGCATGAATCCACCTGTGTGATAAAATGATTCAGAACTATACAAACACAGGGCACCAGTGTCAGTGTCCTGGTTTTGATATTGTCCTGTAATGTCACATGTATCTGTCAAAGGAAACTGGATAAAAAGAATCCTGAGAGCTCTCTGTACTATCTTTACAACTTTCTCTGAGTCAACGATTATTTCAAAATTAAAAATAGAAGATAAAATAATGCATCTTGCAGTATGCAGCATTACTTTCCAGTGCCATATTGAAAACTTCAATGTCTCATCCTATATGCAGAGGGAGACGAGTCAGAGGCAGAGCTTCTTCCCTCCCCAGCCCTGCCAGGTCAGGAAGTCTGCCGCATTATCAGGGCAGGCTAAGCCCTGATGTTGAGATTCCCTGGTGGCTCAGACTTTAAAAGCGTCCGTGTGCAATGTGGGAGATGCGGGTTCGATCCCTGGGTGGGGAAGATTCCCTGGAGAAGGTAAATGGCAACCCACTCCAGTACTCTTGCCTGGAAAATTTCATGGATGGAAGAGCCTTGTAGGCTACAGTCCATGGGGTCGCAAAGAGTCAGATGTGACTGAGCTACTTCACTTTCACTTTCCTTCAAGCCCTGCCGCACTAAAAACAAAACAACAACTTGAAATTTTAGTATTTTAGTGTAAAAAATCCTTGGCCACGTATGTCCACTGAGGGTAGGGCAACTCTCTTTCAGGCTGTGATCTGGGTATCCAGGCTCCTTCCATCTTGTGGCTCTGCCATCTTTAACCTATTTTCTCCATGATCATTCCTGGAAAGTGAAAGCGAAAGTCGCTCAGTCTGTCCAACTCTTTGTGATCTCATGGACTATACAATCCATGGAATTCTCCAGGCCAGAATACTGGAGAGGGGAGCCATTCCCTTCTCCAGGGAAGCCCGCTCATTCTTGGAGGAGAAGACAAAGAGTGGAGGATCAAGCAGGAAACTTTGGGGCTAGGCCCGCATCACCCTCACTTGTGGTCTATTGACCAGAAGGCAGGCATCAGAATGCAGATTAACTGCAAGAGAAATTGGGAAATACCGTCTCCCTGCATGCTCAGGAGTGGCATGCGTAGCTGCAGTGAGGATTCTGTGGTAGAGTTTGTGCGTGATGGGTGGCGAGATGCTGCATTCCCACAGAGAGAGGTGACTTGGATAGCTTCTTTTCTTCTTCCTCATCATTCACATCTGCCAAGTCTGATCTCCCAAAGGAGGCAAGAAATGAGTAGAGGAAAAAAAATGTCTTCCCCTGGTGTGTGATCTGTGGTTGGCTCCGTGCCGGGCCCTGGCCCTGTCTCTTTTCCTCACTAGGCATTTTGGTGGGTTGTCTGGAGACACTGTTTCCCCTGGCAGGGACCTCCTACGGTACCACTTCTTTACACAGTTAGTCACCTTCCAGCTGACTGTGTGTGATGCTCATTCCCCTTCTGCATCTACAGGCACACCCAAGCCTCTTTCTGTGGAGTTATGTCGCCCTGCCATCTGAGGCAGATGGTGAGTCCTCTTGGGCAGGGTCCTTTGAGGTGACTCAAGCCTGAGCCGCAGGAAACCTCACATCTTTATTCCACCAGAAGCTGGAAGGGCCCTGTTTTGTCGTGAGAGGAAGCTTTAACTGGACTGTTGTCTTAGGGCTTTTAGGCAAGAGTCAGGCAACACAGGCTGTTTCCTCCCAGGAACTCTATCACTCTGCTCTTCACTACAGCCCATAGGGTCTCCTCACTTGGCTTGAGAAAGGAAAACCCCTTTTCCTATCTGTGTAACTGAGTGAGAAGGGGGAAAAAAATCCATCCTCTCCAGACTTACTCAACTCAGTGTCCTGGTCTCCTGTTACATATGGGCAGGAATGAGTGACGGATTGCGGGAGACGCACCTAGCTTTGCCATCTGACAGCAAGCCCTGGTGGGTGACTGGACTCCTCTATTCAGAATATGGGGCTGTTTAACCCCCGTTGTCCTCAGCTTTGAGGTCCCAGCCAAAATGCAGAGTGAACTGGGAATGTTGCACTGAATACCCTGTTAAATAACATTATTCCCTTGTTATAGTTGTTGGTCCTGAGGTTCAAAACAGATAAGGAGTTTGGGCAAAGCCCACAGCTATACAATATATATGGATTTCAAGAGCTATGGACTATGGTGGCCAAGATAGCTGAGTTGAAGAAAGGGAATATAATTGTATTTAACTTTGGTAAGTCAATGTGTTTACACAAAGTAGAGGAGAGTTGGTTTGATGTGGTGCGTACATGCATGCATGCTCAGTAGCGTCCAACTCTTTGCAACTCCATGGACTGTAGCCTACCAGACTCCTTTGTCCAAGGAATTTTCCAAGCAAGAATACTGGAGTGGGTTGTCATTTCTTCCCTTAGGGGATCTTCCTGATCCAGGGATCAAACCCAAGTCTCCTGCATCTCCTACACTGATAGGCAGATTCTTTTCTGCCGTGCCACCTGGGAAACCCAATGTGGGACTAGTCGTAGATTAGAAAGGCAACAAAGCTAGACTCTTTTAATCATTTGTTCCCATGAGTTTCTTTGCTCTCTCACTCTAACCTTCCTAGTTTCTGACACTTCATACCTCTAATCCACCCAGCAACATGGACAGACCTAAAGAATATTATGCTTAATGAAATGTCAGACAGAGAAAGACAAATGCTGTATAATGCCACTTACATGTGGAACCTAAAAATTCATACAAACAAATGTATATGCAAAACAGAAAGAGACTCATAGAAATAAACTATTGGTTTCCACAGAGAAGAGAGAATGGGGAAAGGGCAAATTAGGGATATGGGACTAAGAGATACAAATCCCTATGTATAAAACAAGTAAGCGACAAGGATATATTGAATAGCACAGGGAGGTATAGCCATCATCTTGCAATAAGTTTTAATGGCATATAATCTGTAAAAATACTGAATCACAGTGCTCTCTACCTGAAACTAAAATAATGTTGTAAATCAACTATACTTCAATAAAAGTCCCCCAAATGATCATGGAAACAGCTGTGACCAGGGGGCTTTGTAAGGGAGAAAATTTGTTCAGAAAAACAATTTGAAAATTTGAAGGTGCGGGTTAAAAGATGCCTGCAAAGCAGAATCGATTTAAAAAGCATTGCGTATAAGAACTGGAACATGCGTTTGGGAGAAGGAAGAGCAGGGACAAAGGGAGGGAGATCGAGAAGAAACAGGGTGCATGAGCAGCGAGGCGGGCACCTGAGCCTGCAGAGGGGAGCCCTGTGGAAGGATTCTAAGAGCAAACGTGCCACGTTATGTGACTTGGGGTGTAAACATTGCCATCTCCCAACCTTCAGTTAAGGCTTCTGAGCCTCGATGCCTTTTGTACACACTGTTGGGGAGGAGTGAGATCAAGGGCAGAGCAGCCTTTCTAAGTCCAGGTTGGCGAGGAGTCCAGAGGAGAGATGCTGGGTAAAAAGAGGAGTAAGGTCAAGGGCTTATTGAACACAGGCTTGGAGGTCGCCGTGGTCCTGAGAGGTCCGCCCCTGGGAACGTGCAATCTTGAGGAGGGCGTTCGGCTTCCTGCAGGACATCGCATAGTCAGCTTGAGCTAATTTAGCCCAAGCCTCATGTGACGGGGTGACGGCAGCTGACATCTGGGTTGCACTCAAAGAGTCAAAAATCCTCTTAAGAATATGCTTTGTAACTCTTTCCTCACTAAACTTTTTACCCAGCTTGCTAAAAAGAATTCACTGTGATACGGCTTCTACTTAATGTGCTATCCCCAGCCTTTGTGAAGAGGTGCTCTGTGTGTGTGTGTGTGCGCGTGTGCTCAGTTGTGACTGATGCTCAGCGACCCCAGCCCTTGTGAAGAGGTACTCTGTGTGTGTGTGCGTGCTCAGTCAGGTCTGACTCTTTGCGACCCCGTGGACTGTAGCCCACCGGCTCCTCTGTCCATGGGATTCTCCAGGCAAGAATACTGGAGTGGGTTGCTGTGCTAGAGAGGAACTAAATAAACACAAGAGAGGGTCAGAGTAAGGAAGAGAGACCCAAGTGGTGTGAGTAATAGGATAAGCTGACCCTCAGCTCACAATAATTTAGTTTGATCAGTGAGTGAGCAAAGAAATAGTTCTGTGTGTGTGCGTGAGCACACGTGCTCTGGAGAGCAGTGCTTCCCCAGTTTTAATATGCCCACCAACCACTCAGGACTCTGGGATGGAGTGGACAGTGGTTGATGAGATTCTGCATTGCCAGCAGCTTGCAGGTGATACCGTGGCTTCTGGTCTGAGCAACACTGTTTCAGAGATTTTGGAGCATGAGGCAGTAACCATCTAGCCCAGAAGGACATTAATGAGGTCAAAGGAAAAAGGGAGAGATGAAAAATATCAGAGTGTACACGAGGGGATAAGAGTGAAGGGAAAATAGAAGGAGAGAAGATGAAAACAACCACTTCCACAACAGTGAGCCAGGAATCTCCAGAAAGGGACGGAGGAAGTCGCCAGTAATTGTTCCAAAACTCCTTGATTTTTATCTTAGTGATATATGTTGCTTTGCCCCCTATTAAGTAGCACACATTCTTTGTGTCCTAACAGTGCTTTAAGTTTCAAGGCTGATTCTCTAGTCATTCGCCAGTATTTATTCATATGAGTTATAGAACGCCAGTACTAGCATCAATATATATCCCACCAGTAGGGACAGAGCCAGTGCTATGATACACCCGTTTCCTGTATGGATGGACCTTACAATCTGGTGGAGAACATCAGACCCAACACTCAGGAAATTAAATTTCAAGTCAAGTAAATTAGGCATGGAGCCTAATACTGCACATTTTATATTTAAGAAGAAAATTTTCATCCATTTCACCTTTTTCCTATCATTTGTTGATTCAGGGAAGACAAGCTTGTCATGATTTCATGGAGGAAGAAAGAGAAGCCCAGAGAGGTCAGGTGACTTATCCAAGGTCACGTGGCTGCCAAGCCGCAGAGCCTGCCCAAGGAGTCCTCTCTGCAGAGCCTGCCCAAGGAGTCCTCTCTTCTTGTTCCTGTTCTTCCCATTAACCTCCCCACTGAGGGCAATGAAGCCTCCCGTGTTCCACTTCACCCACCATCCTGTTTTTCTCTAGCTTCAGGAGTCAAGGTTCTCAATACTCAGCATTTTAATTGGTTTTGAGTTCACAGTTAAACTCCCTCATTCACAATCTAAACCAGTTAAACAAATTTCCCAGAAAACCAAAATAATCTTTAAGCAAAGTTCACTGCCAGGTCATATCTGTCTAACTAAAAGTTGTTTTCAGTATACAAGTCATTAATAGCAGTGGGGAATAATGAAAGCCTCTTTGCAAGTGAATTTCTCCATTGCCTACTGCTTGGGTTCCAAAAAGCCCATAGAGCCCAGCTTCTCTTACAGATATGTATGTTCATGTAAAATGTGTATTTATTCACATGTGTACATGTTGAGAACATCATTTTGCTAATCACTTGCAAAGAGCTAACAAGTTCTTCCTCTAATGTCATCGCGTTAATTTGACGCTACTGTCATTGTAACTTTATAATGAAGTTTAACCTTAAACAGTTCTGTAAACTGACAAGTTTAAAAAGGGTAATGCAACTGAATTTTCACCTACATGGCTCACACTGGGCAATGCCTGCTTACAATACCTTATAATGTGCATACAAGTTAACTAGTCAATTGGAATTTGCTTTGGAAGGCAGTCTGGTGGCGATGGGAGTGGTGATAGAAAGGGTGACAGTGAGCCAAGTTTCACCCTTAGTGGGGTTTTCTCGTGCTCCCGTGGGACCCACCAAGAGAACAGACCAGGGTCATCGTTCCCCTGTTGCCTCTTGACCTAATGGTGCTGAACAGAACCTGTAAAGGATGTGCTAGAGATTCTGGCTCTCAGTTCTTAATCCTGTCCCCACCCACCAAATACATTTCCATTTGCTCCTTAATGTCTTTTCCTTCATTTTGCCATTTCTTAGTCTTTTCATCATCTTAACACCTTCACATTTAAGAGTAGGTATGACTGAAGTGAACAGTTTAGAAAAATCCAGATAGTGATATTTCTTTCCCATTCCCCACCTGATGCAGTAATTCTTGGAGGGATCTTCCACTTGGCTCGTCTTCTCCAGGCTCTGAAATGTATAGTTCAGAAGGGGGCAAGGTAGGGGGAGCTGAAGATGGGAATTCTTGAAAGTTGCTTGTTGCTGGAGATTTGAGGGTGTTAATCAGTCCTCATTGTCATCGAGATTATCATCATCACCCCCCATCATCATTACTACCACCACCGTGACTGCTATCACCATCACTGCCGTCAACATTATCACCATCACCATCTCTGAGGAACCAATGGAGATGCTTCGGTTATCTACAGGAGATAGAAAACTAAGGCCTGGGTAATTGAAGTGATGTTTTGGATGGGGGAGGCTGGTGGGCTGCCGTCTCTGGGGTCGCACAGAGTTGGACACGACTGAAGCAACTTAGCAGCAGCAACAATTTGGTGATAGCTGTGTGTTTGAACTTGGACTTATGACTCCCGTTGGGGAACTATGATGGAGTTGTTTGGGGATATTGTAAGGAATGTATTAAAGGTCATGTATTAAAAGAGCATGGATAATCCTGGATATCAGTCTCTTTTTGTTTTTGTTGGGTATTTATTATTTTTTTTTGGGGGGGGGGGTGCCAAGAGGCTTACAGGAGCTTCATTTCCCTACAGGAGATTGAAACTGCACCCTCAGCAGAAGTGCCTGGTCCTAACCACTGGACCACCAGGGAATCCCCCAGTCATTGCTTTTGTTTGTCAGATGCTAATGACTCCAGAGGAGATTTAGTCAGTAGATTTCTCAAGTATTCTTTCAAAAAATAAAACAGCAAATAATTTTAAAACTAATAACCATAAAACTTCAGTAATAAGATAGCTGCTAATTTGGATAATTTATATTAAAAAATCAGATGTTTTTTATTTCGAGACAATATCTTCTAAGCCAATTAGCAAAACAAGTTTGTAGGGGATGATGTTTAATTACCTGAGGAGCCAAACCTTATCTATACAAATATTATGTGTATGGAATGAAACATTTATAAGATTTTATCACTTGTTCATTAAAACTAATCTCCAGAAACTCATTTGGCAACACTCTTATTTGATGGTGTTTAAATATTTGAAAAGTAAACCATTTTTTTAAAAAGAACTCTTCTGTAATCACTCTAGCCAGCTTTTTGCAAACTTTTTTTTCCCATAAAAATCTGAAATTATAAGTGTTAGCTCATGTGTTTTGCTTTGTTTCATTTAGGTCGATGGTGGGAGAGCTGGTCTTCTCTTGAAGGAACACGGGTAGCAAAATCAAATCAGTCAATATCCACTGATTCTCAGCCAAGCTGGGCTAATGGCAGGGCATCTGAGGGTAACAGTGGATCGAACATCAGTTTGTGCTTCTCTCCTAGTGAATATCTGTGTTTGCCCTGGAGATCCAGAAGCAACTTAGGGTGTTGAGAATATAGGTCAGCACTGCTTTATGTAACCGTCCCCCTTTTTTGTTTTCAGTTGGGAGACCAGGGCAAGGGTAACTGTCCATGGAGGTCATCCCTCCATACTGAGCCTGGGGCCTGTCCAAGGAGACAGAGTCCAGTTGATGTTGGATGTTCACTGGCTGGTGTCAGCAAATGAGAGGGAATGTGATAAAATCTCCCTCTCAGGTGTTTTAAGCAAAAATGGCAGCTCAACTATTTAGTCCCACCTTCTTTTCTGAGGAAGTGTCTAGAGCCAGACAATCTGGGTTCACCAGCACTAACTGTGGGGTCATGGATGTGTGTGTCTCAGTTTCCTCACAAGTACAAAGCAAGAATAAGGACAGCATTTACTACACAGTATTCTCCTGAGGAAAAATGAGGACTGTCAGCCAAGAACTTAACCCAGAGTCTTACTTGCAGCTGGTCCTCACCAAACTGTTTCTCTACCCCCAAGACCAATAGCAGCCATTTACTGAAAATTTGCTGTGTGGCAGGCACCATATTAACCTTGTTATGGATATCTTATCTTGACAACAACTCTATGTGGTAGCTATTTTCACCCTCATTTCATAGATGAGATAAGGGAGTCACGGAATTTCCACAGCTGGGTCAAAGTGAAAGTGAAAGTCGCTCAGTCATGTCCAACTCTTTGCGACCCCATGGACTGTACAGTCCATGGAATTCTCCAGGCCAAATACTAGAGTGGGCAGGTAGCCTTTCCCTTCTCCAGGGTATCTTCCCAACTCGGGGATAGAATAGGTCTCCTACATTGCAGGCTGATTCTTTACCAGCTGAGCCACCAGGGAAGCCCAGGAATCCTGGAGTGGGTAGCCTATCCCTTCTCCAGTGGATCTTCCCGACCCAGGAATTCGAACCGGGGTCTCCTGCATTGCAGGTGGATTCTTTACCAACTGAGCTCCCAGGGAACTGAGCTACAGTTGGGTCAAGGTCACACATTAATGAATGAAAGAACTGGGATTCTAACCTGGTTTTGTCTGACACAAAAACTTGTGACCTTCCCCTCCACAACGGTGAAAACAAAGAAAACAAAAATAACCCTGTCATTAGCACACTTGATGTCCCCCGAGAAGGCTGGTAGATCATTCTGAGACCATAAACTCTAAGGTGACAGAGCGGTGGCTGTGATTTTTTTTCTGTACCATCTAGCAGAGTACTGTGCGCAGTACTGTGCGCAGAAGACACTTACTTAACAGAGGCCTTCTGGTGTTGTTACAACCGTTGCTGATGACACTCTGAGTTCCTACCTCAGGCGTGGCGTGTAGGCTGAGGCTCTGCACACAAGCACTGCCTAAGGATACAGGAAGCTCCATGGTGGTGTGGGTGGTGTTTTGGGTCAGGGAAGACTCAGGGAGTCCCCACAAATCCTCATACACTCAATTTCATCCAATGCTCAGGAAGGGTCAGACCAAGTTACTTATTTCAAGGTCTGATGAAACAGAGTGGAGTTACCTGTGGATTACACCTCCCTTTTCCTGTACTTCTCTTTTTTTCATTCAAACCACAAATAAGGAAAGATTGATAGCTGGAGTGGAAAAACCCATGGTGTGGCCTCACCAGTCCAGGTCTAGCTGGGGTGGGGGAGATCCTCCTTCCTCATCTGTTTGTTTAAAGATAAAGAGGTCCTTTCACTCCACATGGGGTCCAGCAATGTAACCATAAACTGTATTAATGCATGTCAGAAAGTACCTGCTCTGCTGGGCTATGTGGGGAGGGACATGAACCCTTGAACCCTGGGTCTTGATCACTTTGGGCTAAGATTCCCCAAACCCTTCAATTCAAAAATGTTATTCTTGAAGTGTTTTGTTCTAGTGTCTCATACCCCATGTTTAAAATTAAAAAAAAAAAAAAAAAAAAAAATTCAGAGCCTTTTGTATTTCTAATACACATAGAGCCTGGAATTTCAGATCTGCCAATAATTCCCTCTTTCAAAGGAAAAAAAAGTCATTTTTTTTCCTTACTGGAATTTTTTCATTCCTTCCCACCCACCCCATCTCCATTTCTCATTTCCTCAGGAAACCATTTAGCTGGAGACAGAGGGAAAGTTTTCCAACACACTTCCCCAAGCCCCACAGACTCATGCACACCCAGAGAGCTATTCAGCACCAAGAACCTATGTTGCAATGTACTCAGCCTTGCCCCTAAAGATGTCTGCCTTCAGTTCTCTGGAGCATTGGAAGGTCCTGTGGTGAAGGTAGTCTTCACTCTGGCTAATACTAGTCATCCTTCAGGAACCCTTGGAGGTGCTCAGGTTGGCCTCTGGGTATCTGCCCTTTGCTCCAGACTGTCAATCAATGGGGCAAATCTGGAGTCATTATGGCACTTGCGTGGTGTCTCCAGACATGACCATCTCTGGGCTTTCTAAAGTAAAGGGGGGTAAGGTAGGCACTCCTGGCTGATTTTGTGGGAGTATGTTGCCATTCTCTCCATTGAACAAATGTTTGGAAATTTTACCATGTACTAAATCATGTTTCTTGGACTGCAAAGATATCAAACCAGTCAATCCTAAAAGAAATCAACCCTGAATATTCATTGGAAGGACTAATGGTGAAGCTGAAGCTCCAATACTTTGGCCACCTGATGCAGAGATCTGACTCATTGGAAAAGACCCTGATGCGGGGAAAGATTGAAGGCGAGAGGAGAAGTGGGTGGCAGAGAATGAGATGGATATGTAGCATCACGAACTCAATGGACTTGAATTTGAGCAAACTCTGCGAAACAGTGCAGAACAGGGGAGCCTGGCATGCTGCCGTCCATGGGGTCACAGAGAGTCAGACATGACTTAGCAACTGAACAACAACAACAAAAACAGTGTTTCAGATGCTGGGAATATAAATGGTGAACGAGGCAAAGTTCCAGCTCTCAAGTTTACTTTCTAGCCTAAGGGGCAGGAGTGATGAGTAGAGAGGGCAAAATCAAGAGAAGATAATGCATGAACCAAGAAAGCAAATAAATGAACAAAATACATCTCTTTCGTGATGAGCTAAGAAGCACTCAAATGTGGTTTTCGAAAAGTGACTAATCTCCTTTCTGCCTGCAGCTCCTGGGAACTCTTCCTCTCCAGTGTGATTCTGGAGTTATTGACATGCCTCTGGGCTCTGGGAGTCTTGTTGGTGGATGATTTCGTCCCATCCAGAACAAAGATTCCACCTGACCTCTCTGAAGATGGAGTCCAAACACTTTTGTGAGCAGGATCTGAGGTCCATTCCACTTCACCAGCTCCTGGTCTCACTCAGTGTGCTGAGAAACCAGAGAGCAGAAGAATTCAGAACGCTCTGGAAGCCACTTTCCACTCTATAGCCACAGACAAATGAAGAGCTGTTTTAAATAGTTGAGCAACAAAGGGGAAAAAAGCAGAATTATTTCTAGCTGCAACAAAAATGTTACTTTCAACCAAAAAGGAATCCCACCTTCCAGGACTCATGGGGTATGTTGTTGTATAGTTGCTCACTCGTGTTTGACTCTTTGCGACCCCATGGACTATAGTCCACCAGGCTCCTCGGTCCGTGGGATTTCCCAGGCAAGAATCCTGGAGTGGGTTACCATTTCCTACTCCAGGGGATTTTCTCAATCAAACCCTGGGTACGTTGGGCCAAGTTAAATCTTTGTTCAAATCCTGGAAGTCACTTCCAGAGAAGGTAAGTTTGCACTTTCCATTCTGGTGGCCAACATGCCTCTTCTCAATGCACTGTATCCTTTGCTTCTTAGTTTGCATTCTTGCTTTCCCTTTGGATCCAAAAGTGTTCTTAGTTTAAGGGGAGGCCTCTAAGAATTGGAGGCTGGGGAGTTTATTGTAATCTCAGGTAGAAGTCCTTCTAAGACCCAGCTTACACTCTGCTTAGCAACCACCAGATGTCAGCAACTCATCTGATTTCAGTTCTTTAGCAAAGGGAAAGACAGCCTATGACCAATGACAGCTTTTGGTCGGCATCCGCTTTTTTGGTTGCAGGTGTAACTTCAGAAAGTTGTCTCCTCTTAGGCAAAGTGCTAATGGCTGAAGCAGGATTCCAGATGGAGGATGCAAAAGCCATTCAAACACACTCAGGTGATGGAATTCTGGGACTAACACTTTAATTTGGTTTTCCTTTGTCAGCGTCATTTACAGAGAGCAAAGAAGTTTGTCAGGGAATTAGAGAAGATTCATTGGGAAGGGTTTTTTATGGGCCAAGGCAACTAAACGGGTGAGTTTGCTTTTAAATTTTGTGTTTTAAAGGAATTCTTCTAGACTCTTAAGAAAAACTCTGTAGGAAGGAAAAAGAAGTCTGAAAGTGCCAACTTCATTTAAAAGAGGGGGGCATAGATAAGGTACTCAAAGGGTAAGTGGTCATTAGGATCAGCTCCTGTGACGGTTATTTGTTTTGCAAAATCAGGTAAAGCAGCTATCAGTACAATAAAGTGTACTGAGACAAACGCCTTGGGCACATTAAAAAGTCAATATAGCTAAAACTTCCTCTAGTTTTATGGGGGAAGCCTGCTCATTAGTTCCTGGGTTTCACTGCCCTCCATGATGTTCTCTTCAGGAGATCAAGCCCAGGGTGCAAATGCAATAAGATGAGATTTATTTAAAAGTTCTCAGATTACCAAGAAGCCTAGTGGCCATGATTCTTTTCATAGTCAACTTTCATTCTCCCACTTATCATTTTTATTCATCATGTTCCCCTTATTGAGTCTGTACTTCAAGGTCAAGTCTGCATCACTTACTCCATTGCTGGGCAAGTCTCTGTGTGGCTAGAAGTGCGAGAAGAAAGGTTGGGTATCCCAGTGCGAAGGCTGGTACCAGAAAATTAAAATGGGCGACCATACCTCTGAAGCCTGACATTCATTCAGGCTGGGGCAGCAGCCTTGTGGGGGCTTTGCAAGCCACTCCCTCTCCAAGGCCAAGCATGCAAGGGATACTGAAACCAGCCAAGCAAGGACTGGGCATGGAGGGGCTGATGAAGCCACCCATTGGCAAAACATGGTACCACCCCATCTCCAGTGTACTCCCCACCCCCACTTGCCATCAGCATTACCCATCTCTTCCATCACCACCATCACCACCACTCCCCAACCCTGCCTTCCACAACTTTCCTTTCTTTGACCTTCACCCCTAGTCTTTCCACATGCTCCCCTGGAATCCCCTTTGATTTCGTTTAAACTCAATTGATGTTTCAAACTCTGCCTCCTCCCTAAAGATTTTACCTGGGTCTTTCGTCTTGTAAAAAATCTCCCAACCCATCCACCCGTAAAACGATAACTATTTACACCAACCCCAGCCCCTGGCAACCACCATTCTTTCTGTCTGTATAGACTGGACTCCCCTAAGTATCTGTGTAAGTGGGATCATGGAGGTTTTTTTGCCTTTTGAGACTGGCTTTATTTTACTTAGCATAATATCTTCAAGGTTCATGCATTTTATAGCCTCTGTCCAAATTCCCTTCCTGTTTAAAAGCTGAAGACCTTGTAATTTATAAATATATCAATTCTGATAGATTGAAAACAAAAACAAAAGCCCCTCCAGCCCAATGTCATTTCACACCTCTTCATAACTAAGTGCTGTGGCTTCAGATATTTAGCCTTCTTAATGAACAATCTAATGCTGCAGTAGAAATTACATAGATACAAATATAAACCAATACTTAATATCATACATGATACATAATATATCATGTTGCCATCTACATGGCATAAACCCACTTCTTCCACATTTTCTTTCAAAAGAGATTGTAAATTTCTTGAAATTTAAAAACAATTTTTGACCAAATATTTCACAAATGATAGGGTGTCTAAAGATACCTATTAAGTGAAAGTGAAATATTCTATTTGCTGACCTCAGTTTATGCTCCAATTTCCAGAGCATGCGTCCTTGGAAGTAAGTTTTTAAGATAAAGGAGAAGCAGAGCCTGGAACTCTGTGCACCTCTCTTGGGTATTGCTCCCTTCGAGATCCTTAAATGAAGAAAGGCCCAAAGAAGTGTAGTTGGTTGTCTCCACCCCCTTTCTCTGAAGGCTGTGGTTCTTCTTGACAATGAAGAATGCCAAGCCTCAGTTCCCCGGAGGGTAATTTGATCTGCTAATTATATGCAAAGACTCAGAGCCCTAAAAGAGGGCTTGGCTTTGTTGTCACCTGGGAAATGTCAACAAATGACATTATCTCCTTTTGAGCAAGCACTGTGGCTTCTGGCTGGGCAGAAAGGGTCAGTGGGGAAGCCAGGTGAGTCAGGGCCGTAAGGGTCACCAGGGAGTGGAATGGGCGGGGGCGTTCAATGACATTCTCCCTATAACTATTCTTCTTGCTGAAATTTTAAACATTCATCACAGTACTTTTACAAAGAGAATCTTGAAAGGAAAATCACCTTTCTGTTGTCTAACTTGGGACTTCCCTGGTGCCTCAGAGGGTAAAGAATCTGCCTGCAATGCAGGAGACCTGGATTTGGGAAGATCCCCTGGAGAAGGGAATGATTATTCACTCCAGTATTCTTGCCTGAAGTATCCCATGGATAGAGGAGCCTGGTGGGCTACAGTCCATGGGGTCACATAGAATCAGACACAACTGAATGACTCACACTTTCGCTGTCTAATTTGGAAACACAGGAAGAGCTGTTCTAGGGCTTTGATGGGCACATGCAGTACCATGCCCTTGGTCTTGCTGGCTTGACTAAACCCACACCCAAAGCCAGTGGCGTGCAGCAGGCGCTGCCTTCTCTGCTTCCTGAAAGAGCATGAAAGGCAATGCTGCTGATGAAGTCCAATATGATAACTTAGTACTCCATTTAGCTAGTGCTCACTATGGATGAAGTGCTTTACATCCATTCCCTTACTTAATCCTTAGTACAGCTCTTGACAATGTATTATTAGTTCTATTTTATAGAAAAAGAAGTTGAAGCTCAGAGAGGTAAGGAAATTTGCCCTGAGTCACACAGCTAATCAAGGGCAGAGTTGGGCTTATGCTCAGGTATCACATACCTTGGGTTCTGGCACTGATTTTGTGAATTAGAAAGGACAACTCAAAATTCTTTGGGGATTCTGTGCCCTCTGCTTAAAATGAGGGGGGCTGAGCTAGACGGCCTCGAACTACTCTGTCCAATAAGGTGGCTACTTGGCACGCATGGCCTTTGAGCACTTGATGGGGCTGGCCTGCATCGAGAAAGGTTGTAAGTGTATAATACATGCTGAATTTCAAAGATCAGAAGGAAGAATGTGAACTATCTCAGTAGTATTTTAAATATTAATTACATTTTAAGTGATAATTTTTATATATTGCATATATATGTTTAAATTAACTATATTATTAAAAATAATTTTACTTGTTACCTTTAAAAATATGGCTAGGAGGGCTTCCCTTGTGGCTCAGTGATAAAGAATCCACCTACCAATGCAGGAGACACTGGTCTGATACCTGGTCCAGTGCGGGGGACTGCCCGTAAAGGGTTAAGTCTTGGGAGCTGCTCAGCAGATATGCAGAGCCTTAGGCACGTTCCTAAGCTCCCTGTCCCGCCACCCTCAAGAATTTTTATAGCCCTTAAGGCCCCAAGATGTCTTGTTTCTGCAACATGTAAGATAGATAATCTTATAGTGCTCTGTACACAATGGTAAGGGTCTGGTGATTGTATCCTGAGGTTAAAAAATAATCCTGTGCATGTCTTAAGTCACGTATTTTAGCCTATAAATATTGTAGCCTAATAAAAAAAGGCATCAGCCATTTGTGGTCTGATCCTCTCAACCCCATCTTTTGTCTCTATCTCTTATTTTTCTTAGCGGGGACACTCCGTTCTCTCCCTGTGCAGGTGCAACTCTTGCTTGTGCTGGCCGCGGCAGGTGGCGCCCAACGTGGGGCAGCTCGACAGTTTTCCTCGCCACTACTCTTATTAAGCTGAAAAGAGTGAGTATATAAGTATACAAGTGATTTAAATTAAGGAGGAGTAGTAAGGTATATAGTTGAGAGTATAAATATGGGACAGACGCATAGTCGTCAATTGTTTGCACATATGTTATCTGTAATGTTAAAACACCGGGGAATTACTATTTCCAAACCTAAATTAATCAATTTTCTTTCATTTATTGAAGAAGTCTGCCCTTGGTTCCCCAGAGAAGGCACAGTAAGTTTAGAGACGTGGAAAAAGGTAGGGGAACAAATTCGGACTCATTATACTTTACATGGCCCTAAAAAGGTTCCTGTAGAAACTTTATCTTTTTGGACACTAATTCGTGATTGCTTGGACTTTGATAATGATGAATTAAAACGTTTAGGAAATTTTTAAAAACAGGAAGAAAATCCTCTTCATGTTCCTGATTCGGAGCCCAAGTATGCTGTTCCCGAGGGAATTGAAGGTGACCCTCCATTTTGTAACTTATTGCGTCCTTCGGATAATGATTCACTTTCCTCCACAGATGAGGCGGAATTAGACGAAGGGGCTGCTAAATACCATCAAGAAGACTGGGGTTTTTTGGCACAAGAAAAAGGGGGGTTAACATCTAAAGATAAATTGGTTGAATGTTTAAAAAATCTCACTGTTGCTTTACAGAACTCAGGAATTAAGTTTCCTAATAACAATTTAAAATTCGCTTCTGCTCCACCTCTTCCCCCTGCCTATGCTCCTTCTGTTGTTGCGGGTCTTGATCCCCCTCCGGGGCCTCCTCCTCCTCCACCATCTGAAATTGTGTCTCCGCTACAAAAGGCATTAAGACAAAAAAAAAAAAAAAAAAAAAAAAAACAACAAAAGGCATTAAGACAAGCACAACGACTTGGTGAGGTTGTCTCCGATTTTTCTCTTGCTTTTCCTGTCTTTGAACATAACAACCAGCGTTTCTATGAAGCGCTGCCTTTTAAACAATTAAAAGAGTTAAAGATTGCTTGCTCACAATACGGTCCCACCGCTCCATTCACTGTTGCTATGATAAAAAATTTGGGTACTCAAAATCTACCCCCAAATGATTAAAAACAAATAGCTAGAGCTTGTCTTTCGGGGGGAGATTATTTATTATAGAAATCTGAAAATGTTAAACAGTGTGCTCGTATAGCCGATGTTAATCGGCAGCAAGGTATACAAACCTCCAGTGACACCTACAAATATATTGATCATGTTATTATTATTGTTACAGCGGATACAAAACGGAGAGGCTACGGCTTTTTGGGCATACATTCCTGACCCGCCTATGATTCAATCATTAGGATGGGATAAAGAAATAGTACCTGTCTATGTCAACGACACAAGTCTTTTAGGAGGAAAATCAGACACTCATATTTCCCCTCAGCAAGCCAATATCTCCTTTTATGGTCTTACTACGCAATATCCTATGTGCTTTTCTTATCAATTACAACATCCTCACTGTATACAGGTGTCAGCTGATATATCCTATCCTCGAGTGACTATTTCTGGCATTGATAAAAAAACCGGAAAAAGATCGCACCGTGACGGAACTGGACCTCTCGACATTCCGTTTTGTGACAAACATCTAAGCATCCGCATAGGGATAGACACTCCTTGGACTTTATGTCGAGCCCTGGTTGCCTCGGTGTACAACATCAACAATGCAAATACCACCTTTTTGTGAGATTGGGCACCTGGGGGAAAACCTGATTTTCCTGAAAATCGAGGACAGCATCCACCCATTCTCTCTGTAAACACTGCTAATGTATATCAAACAGAACTGTGGAAACTTTTGTCTGCCTTTGGTCATGGTAATAGTCTATATTTGCAACCCAATATCAGTGGGAGTAAATATGGTAATGTAGGAGTTACGGGGTTTTTATATCCCTGAGCTTGTGTCCCTTACCCATTCATGTTGATACAAGGCCATATAGAAATAACATTGTCATTGAATATTTATCATTTAAATTGTTCTAATTGCATACTTACCAATTGCATAAGAGGTGTTGAAAAAGGAGAACAAGTTATAATAGTAAAACAACCTGCTTTTGTAATGTTACCAGTTAAAATAACTGAAGCTTGGTATGACGAGACTGCTTTAGAATTGCTACAACGCATTAACACGGCTCTTAGCCGCACTAAAAGAAGTGTGAGCCTGATTGTTCTGGGTATAGTATCTTTAATCACCCTTATAGCAACTGCTGTTACCGCTTCTGTATCTCTAGCACAATCCATTCAAGCTGCTCATACTGTAGATTCCTTGTCATATAACGTTACTAAAGTAATGGGAACACAAAAAGATATAGATAGAAAAATAGAAGATAGATTATCAGCTTTATATGATGTGGTTAGAGTTCTAGGGGAACAAGTTCATAGCATTAACTTTCGTATAAAAATTCAATGTCATGCTAATTATAAATGGATTTGTGTTACTAAAAAGGCCTATAATGCATCTGACTTTCCGTGAGATAAGGTGAAAAAACATCTACAAAAAATTTGGTTTAATACTAATGTTTCTCTAGATCTATTGCAATTACATAATGAAATCCTTAATATTGAAAATTCTCCTAAGGCTACTTTAAATATAGCTGATACTGTCAACAATTTTTTACAAAATTTATTTTCTAACTTCCCTAGTCTGCATTCACTGTGGCAAAGCATAATTGCTGTGGGCGTGGTTTTGACTGTTGTACTTATCGTGATTTGTTTGGCTCCTTGTTTTATTCGTAGTATTGTTAAAGAATTTTTACATGTGAAAATTCTGATACATAAAAACATGTTGCAACATCGACATCTTATAAAACTTTTAAATAATAAAGAGAGGGGAGCTGCGGGGGACTGCCCGTAAAGGGTTAAGTCTTGGGAGCTGCTCAGCAGATATGCAGAGCCTTAGGCACGTTCCTAAGCTCCCTGTCCCGCCACCCTCAAGAATTTTTATAGCCCTTAAGGCCCCAAGATGTCTTGTTTCTGCAACATGTAAGATAGATAATCTTATAGTGCTCTGTACACAATGGTAAGGGTCTGGTGATTGTATCCTGAGGTTAAAAAATAATCCTGTGCATGTCTTAAGTCACGTATTTTAGCCTATAAATATTGTAGCCTAATAAAAAAAGGCATCAGCCATTTGTGGTCTGATCCTCTCAACCCCATCTTTTGTCTCTATCTCTTACTTTTCTTAGCGGGGACACTCCGTTCTCTCCCTGTGCAGGTGCAACTCTTGCTTGTGCTGGCCGCGGCAGTCCAGGAAGATCCCACATTGTGCATAGCAACGAAGCCCATGAACCACAACTATTGAGCTTGTGCTCTAGAGCCTGGGAGCTGCAACTCCTGAAGGCTGCCTATCCTAAAGCCCACGCACCACCACTGGAGAATAGCCTCCGCTCACCACAACTAGTGGAAAGTTCATGCACAGCCAAATATATATATATATATCATATATGGCTAGTAGAATATTTAAAGTTACTTGTATGGTTCACATTATTTTTCTAACAAGCAGTGCTTTCTAAATTTTTCTGATTAAGTGTCTTCAGAGGACATGTGTCTCAAGGATTGATATTTCTTTATAACTTGTCAGATCTGGAGTTGGTGACCACAACAAAAAAAATAAATTAAAAAAAAAGCTTAATTCATAATTTTTAGGTCATATATCTAATCCAAGTGGACTCAATTTCTCCAAATGTAAACAGGTAAAAAATAGAAAAAAGCATCTGGGATATAAAAAAACAAAAGGATATTGATACTAGAAGAACCTCCAGAAGATCCCTGATTCTGCTCAGGGATTATTTATACATATTGAAGGGCTTGTCTGTCATTATCTCCCCCCTCAGGCAGAAGTAACCCTGCTAGGCTCCACATCCCGGCAGTTTGGAAAGACTCTGCTACCTAGGTTCTTCTAGTTGAAGACAAATAGCAGTGAGGCAGAGATAATTGTTGACCATGCACAAAACTCTACCAAGAAGTTGGGTGAAAACTGGGAAGTTTGACTCCATTATCCAATTATTTCCAAATATTCAAGTTTGGCAATGTAGAGATTGGGTTTTAAAATTTCCTTCCGGATGAGTGATGTTGTGTGTATCCATCAAGGTGCAGTCAGGAAAGAGAATCTCCAGAGTAATTTAAGCCTCAAAAAGTTAATATAAAAATTAGTAACTACTGGGACTTCCCTGGTGGTCCAGTAGATAGGACTCCACGCTCCCAATGCAAGGAGCCTGGATTTGATCCCTGGTCAACCCTCTCCAGTATTCTTGCCTGGAGAACCCCATGGACAGAGGAGCCTGGTGGGCTATGCAGCCCATGGGGTTGCAAAGGGTCAAACATGACTGAGCGACTAAACACCACCACCACCAGGGAACTAGGTCCCACATGCGGCAACTGAGAGTTCTCATGCTGCAACTAAAGACTGGAGATCCCGTGTGTTGCAACTAAGACCAGGTGCAGTCAAATAAGTAAATATTTTTTAAAAAACTGTCATTTATTTAAGAAAATATTAACTGTAACAGGGTTGTTTAGAAATAAGTAAAAGTGAACTCTAGGATATAGGAATGGCAGACATAAGGCATAGCTCTCTCACCCAGGACTGAGATAGAAGCCCTAGAAAGATCACTTGTCCCCCACTGCCTTCTCCTTCCACCCTCCCCCAAGCTGAGATCTGGACATACTTGGAGAATGGACCATTGGATGTGGCTAGAGCCCACTAGCCTGAAGTGCAGTAACCGCATCTGTGGAATTTGGGGTAAATCCGTCCTCTAAAATGCAGGGAACGTTGCACAGGAGGTGGAGTCTCTGAAGGCACTTCATATGAAGTCACCTGGTGCTGGGGAAGCTGCTGGATGGGGGGTGGTCCTGCCGGCTGGCCATGCACGGAAGGAACTGAGTGCTTGAGAAGCCACCTGTGCTTCAGCAGCTGACTGCTCGCAAAGCTGCCAGTACACCCAGAGCCTGGCACTGAAGAAGCTGCCCACTGCAGAAACTGGTGCTGGGAAAGCCATGTACACTCTGAGAGCCTGGTGCTGGAGCCAGTGTCCGCGTCACAGGAGCTGGCTCCTGGGGAAACCCTGTGTGCTGCAGGAACAGGACACGGAGAGCGTGCTGGTGTCTTAGGAGGCTGCCGAGCCAGAAGCCCAGAACCAGGAAGGAAGCCCTCTTCCTACTGCAGCGTCTCTCCAGGGCTCTCTCCTGACAAAGCTGAACACTGTGACAGCCGGTGAAGGACACATATTTAAAGGGCCCAGATCTATTTTTTGCAGAGCAGACAGTGAAGGATCAATCTGGAGCTGAGAGGCAATAAATTGACAGCTGGGACATTACAGAAGAATGGTTTTTAAACTCTAGCATACTTAAACAATACCTAGAGAGTACTTGTGAAAACTTCAGCGTTCTGGGACCCTCATCCTCGATTAGTGGGTCTAAGTTTGACTCTGAGGTTTGTAGTTTGCATAGGCATTCTATAATTTAATGGGTGATCTTCTACCATCAGTATTCCCTTGGATTATGGCAGTAATCTCTTAACTGGTGGCCCTGGTATCTACTTTTTGCACAGCAGCCGAGTGTGAAATATAAGTTAGAATGTAAATTGCAATTGAAATATAAGTTAGAATATGTCACTCAGTTTCTTAAATTCCTCCAGTGGGTCCCCATCTCACTACAGCAAAAGCTCAAATCCCTACAAAGAAAGGCTTGAATGATTTGGGCCCTACTACCTCTTTCCATGAAATTAAAAGACGCTTATTCCTTGGAAGAAAAGTTATGACCAACCTATGAAGCATATTCAAAAGCAGAGACATTATTTGCAGACTAAGGTCCATCTAGTCAAGGCTATGGTTTTTCCTGTGGTCATGTATGGATGTGAGAGTTGGACTGTGAAGAAGGCTGAGCGCCAAAGAATTGAGGCTTTTGAACTGTGGTGTTGGAGAAGACTCTTGAGAGCCCCTTGGACTGCAAGGAGGTCCAACTAGTCCATTCTGAAGGAGATCAGCCCTGGGATTTCTTTGGAAGGAATGATGCTGAAGCTAAAACTCCAGTACTCTGGCCACCTCATGCAAAGAGTTGACTCATTGGAAAAAACTCTGATGCTGGAAGGGATGGGGGGCAGGAGGAGAAGGGGACGACAGAGGATGAGATGGCTGGATGGCATCACTGACTCAATGGACATGAGTCTGAGTGAACTGCGGGAGATGGTGATAGACAGGGAGGCCTGGCGTGCTGCGATTCATGGGGTCGCAGAGTCGGACATGACTGAGTGACTGAACTGAACTGAACCTCTTTCCTGTTATTCACTCCCTTGTTCACTTTACCTGGCCTGCACTGGCCTTTCTATTGGGCTTTGAACATCTCAGGGATTTCCCTCCCAATGCAAGGGGCCTGGGTTTGATCCCTAGTCAGGGAACTAGATCCTGAAAGCTGCAACTAAGAGTTTGAAATGCTGCAGCTAAAGATCCTCCACGCTGCAATGAAGATGGAAGATCTAGCGTGCTATAACTAAGACAAAGCACAGTCAAATAAATAAATAATATTTAAAAAGAAAAAAAAAAAGAACATCCCAGGCCCACCCCAGCCTCAGAACTTGTGCTACTGTTTTTCCTTCTCTCTAGTGGGCTCTCCTCCCAGATTTCTGCAACTCACACCATCACTGTCTTCTGGTCTTTGTTCAAATGACACTTTTTGACACACTCTTTCCTGACCCTCCCCGCTTCCCATTGCAAATTACAACCCTCTTTCCACCCCTTCATCCAGGGTGCCCCTTTCCTCCTTCCCTGACGGTTTTTCTCCATAGCACTTGGCACTGTCTAACTAATTATATTTCCACTTATTTAGTTCGTTTTCAGTCTTGTCCCAATGGAAGGTAAACTCCATGAGAAAAATGATTTGTATCTGCTTTATTCACTGCTATGCTCTCCAGGGCCTGGAACGACACCTTGGACAAAATGAATATTTTGTGATTATTTGTTGAACGAATCAAAGAGGAGTACACTTTGAGAAACGTCTTTGTAGAGCATAGAGACTGTGAAGTTGTTGTACTAATGGGCAGCCAAGGTCCACAGCAGTTCTCAAACATTTCAAAAGCTTCACATTTGCAAACACTAACCTGGACCTTTTAAAGGAGCTGCCCTTTATGGAAAAGAGCCTTCTAGAGCAGTGTGGATGCAATGGATAATGAGAGCACTCCTGCACCTCTTCAGGCAGCTGGAAAAGCAGCCCAGTTCATTGAAAGAGCATGTGGAGTTTCAGAGAGAGAAAACTGTAATTATTTTAAATGATGAGAAAGGTCTTTATTCTTAGTCATGTTGCTTCTGAGTAGTTTCTGGAAGCCTCTGGATTGAGAAGACAAGGCTCCAGAAACTAATAGAGCAGGCCTGTCTGGGGCTTTCCCAGGGCCAACTTTTCTTGTTCTTAGAGGAAGGAAGCATCCCTATGATCGGCACTTCCTTCAGGCTCTGGAAATTGTCCTCCGGATCAAACCTCTCCTGTCCACTCTTAACACTGAAGGACTGAGTGAATTCCAAGTGTGGCCTTGCTGAGTGAGTCATATCCCAATTTCACATGATCTGTACCTTATATAGTCAAGGACAGTAACAAGCTGGTAGATGAATTATATAAGAAGATGGCAAAGGAAGACCAAGAAGTAGATCTGGAGAGTCAAGCTGGACTCTGCAAAATGGGTTAGATGCAAAAACATAGGCTTGACACATACTATATACATGTAATTGGCAGGCCAGCAGTTTATAAGTCAACCCTAAAGGAAATCAACACTGAATACTCACTGGAAGGACTGATACTGAAGCTCCAATACTTTGGCCACCTGATGCGAAGAGCCGACTGATTGGAAAAGACCCTGATCCTGGGAAAGACTGAGGGCAGGAGAAGAAGGGAGTGAAAGAGGATGAGATGGTTTGGATGGCATCACTGACTCAATGGACAAGAGTTTGAGCAAGCTCTGGTAGATGGTGAAGGACGGGGAACACTGGCGTGCTGCAGTCCATGGGGTTGCAAAGAGTCAGACACAACTTAGTGACCGAACAACAAAGATGTATTTTTAAGATGGAATTTGACAGAAAAGGACCAGCTTGTTATTGTCAGAAGACGGTGAAAAAAAGGAGACAATTCAAGTTAATTCAGAGTTGTTGGGATTAGTAATTGCTTGGAGTCCGAGCAATTTAGTCCTATTACGACTGCTTCTAACGTTAATGCTTGCTAACAAGGCATCAGTGACATACATGTTGTAATACTCTGCTGTTGTGCTGAATCCTCTCCTGGGAATAGGCATGATCACCTGAAAATATTCTGCATTGTAAGTGCATGAAAGGCTAGAAAATATATTCCTTCTTCCAAGAGCTGCCAACTCATCACAGTTTGCAAGGTACATTGGGTCCTGAGACATTCAAATAGGAAACTCACCACCAGTCATCATTAGCTTTTCAAAAAGTATCACTTAGGGACTTCCCTGGTGGTCCAGTGGCTAAGAATCTGCCTGGCTCATGCAACGGACACAGTTTGATCCCTGGTCTGGGAAGATTCCACATGCCTTGGAACAACCAAGCCTTTGTTCCACAGCTCCTGAAGCCCTCGTGCCCTAAAGCCTGTGCTCTGCAACAAGAGAAGCCCCCGCAATGAGAGGCCCATGCACTGCAACTGGAGCATAGCCCCCAGAGAAAACTTGCCAAAACCAGAGAAAGCCCTCATGCAGCAATAAAGACCCAGAGCAGCCGAAGATGGAAGAACACTTAAAACATAAGAAGTATCACTTGCTCATCATTTTGTCACCAATATTTCAAAGATGAGAGTGAGAGGAGCCAAATTAGACTAGTAAGAATGGTTTAAAGAAGTTAATTGACCCGCTGGTGTCGCTAAGAACCATGAGACAAGAAGGATGGAAGGGTGTAGGCTCACGGCCTGTCCCACCCTATGCCCTTTACCGTAATCTCTTGGTGTATTTCACTTGCTTGTATTGGTAATATATGTGCTCTCCATATGGCTAAATCCAATGGCCAACTCTCAGTCCATGTCTTACTGTACCAGGAGCAGCGTTGCTCACTCCCATCAACTTGCAAAGTTTTCCTCACCAGCCTGGTTACCCTTCTCTTCTGGTTATTTATTTTTTTATTTCACTGGCTTCTTTCCCAGTCTTCTTTGCTGTTCCCTCTTCACCTCTGTGAGGTCTTGCAGAGGAAGGAAGGTCAAAGGATTTAATCTGCAGATCTTATCCCTGCTATAGAAAGTTCTTCTCCCAAGTAGTTTGATAGCTTGCTTCCTCACTTCTTTCAAAGTCTCTGCTCAAATGTTACATTATCTGCAAAGCCTTCCCTGGCCACCCTAACAAAATAGCCATCTGTTTTAGCCAGGTTGTCCTATGCAAGTCAGGAATAATTACAAGTAATAATAATGCAGTCTACACCGAGATGCTTCCCACCACTCCCTGCCCGTCACTGTGGTTCCCTCTCATACCACTCAGTTCCCTCTTTGTACTGGTTTGTCTCACTACCTGACATCATGTGTATTTGCTTGTAATTTACTGTCTGTCTCCCTAAACTGAAATACAAGCTCCACAAGAGTAACTTTGTCCTTGTGTGTGCTGTTTTCCAGTTGCCCAGAGTATCACCTGGCACAAAGTGAGTGTCCAATGAGTATCTGTTGGGTAAATGAATATACAAATAAAAAGCAGTTAGAAGTGGCCTAGGACACGCATAAAGGATGGCACTACTAGAGACTGAATGCTTGTGTTCCTCTAAAATTTGTACGATGAAGCCTAGCTCCCAGTGATCCCATTGGTATTTGGAAGTTGGGCCTCTGGGAGTTGAGTAGGTCATGAGGGCACAGACTTCATGGTGGCTTAGTGCTCCTTCCTAAAGGGTCCCCAGAAGGCTCCCCAGTGCTTTGTCCATGTGAGGACACAGGGAGAAGATGGCCATCTATGAACCAGGAAGTGGGTTCTCACCAGACCTTGAATCTGCTGGTGTCTTGCTCTTCCCAACCTCCAGAACTGTGAGAAAGAACGTTCTATTATTTCTAAGCCTCTCAGCCTATGGTACTCTGTTATCACAGCCTGAAAGGACAGAAGCAGACGCTGAGAATTTAGGAAGATTAGTAGGAGATGGATGCCTTTAAGAAGACAAGTTTATGAGGGAGGGGATAGCATACCTCTCCTTGCAAAACTGCAGTCAGAAGCAGGGGTCAGAGGACTTCCTGTGCAAGGCCTTTTGGACCTGTGTTTAACTCTTTCCATTGCTATGATCTGGACTATCATCATCATCACTATAAGCTGGACTGCAAGGAGATCCAGCCAGTCAACCCTAAAGGAGATCAGTCCTGAACATACATTGGAAGGACTGATGCCGAAACTGAGACTCAGATACTTTGGGCACCTGATGCAAAGAACTGACTCATTGGAAAAGACCCTGATGAATGAAAAGATTGAAGGCAGGAGGAGAAGGGGACAACAGAGGGTGAGATGGTTGGGTGGCATCACCGTCTCGATGGACATGAGTTTGAACAAGCTCTGGGAGTTGGTGATGGACAGGGAAGCCTGGCATGCTGCAGTCCATGGGGTCAAAAGGAGTCGGACATGACTGAGCAACTAAATAGAACTGATCACTACGAGCTGTCTTTGGACACGATATTTAACTTTGCTAAGTCTCAGTTTTTCTCAACAGTAATACAAGGATAATAAACTTTAGGATTCTTACAAAGAAAACTACCTTAAAAAACACTTATCACAGTGCCTGGGCATAGTAAGTGCTCAATAAATGTTACAGTTATTTTTGTTGTAAACAATAAAATTTAATTAGGATGTACCCTCAAAAATCAATAATGGCTAACTCGAGGCTTGGATTTCTAGATGATTTCTATTTTCTTCTTTTGGCTTTTATTTTGTCATTTTTCTACAATGGATAAGCACTATTTACTACATGAAAACAAATGAGAATTATTGCTTTTTAAAAAAGAATTAGACCAATGCAGCTGTGTTTCGCTGGGGTTGGGTCAAGTGGACCAGTTTGAATGGGTTTGATGGTCTCCTCGGGTTCTTATCAGCCTTTTTATCCAGCTATTTCTAAACCTAAAGGCCAGCATATAAGAGGCAGTGTTCCGAGGGCGAGCTTGGGAAGCGGCAAGGGTAAGAGATGATGGGAAGAGGCAGAGAGCTTAGCAAATGAAACAGGTCCAGATGCGGAAGCAAGGAGCTTCTAGGTCTAGCTTTCCATTTCGTGGCTTGGAATGAGTGTAACTTTAGGGGCCCTGGGAAAAAAGAAAACCTGGGGAAAAAACTCCACAATCTGAAAACATGCTCTGAGAGAAACTGGATTCAAATATGTTGGCGCTAAAGATTCCCTGGAGGGACACTAGGCAATGGAAACAGAATATGAGCCCTGTGCAACTTTACATTTTCTAGTAGTCACAACACAAAAGAAAAATAGTGACATTAATTTAAATAAGATATTTTTTTTCAACCCAATGCACATATTCAAAATATTATTTCCATATGTAATCGGTGTACAAAGATTGTCAATGAGATGGTTCACATCTTTCTTTTGTACTAAGCCTTCAGAATTCAGTGTGCATTTTACATTTGTAGGAAATCTCACCCAACTCAGGCAGGGCACCTTTCACATGCTTGACAGCTGCTGTGGGCAGTGGCCACGGTCCTGGAGAGCACAGCTCTCCAGCACGCCATTGCCACTCCAGGAAGGAACATTCCAGAGGCTCGGCCAAAGCTTTCCTCTTTCTTCTATCTTATCTCTATTTCTTCTTAGAGGTCCTCAGATGTGACTGGCCATTTCCTGCCAGGATCATTCCCTGATGTTGCCAACCTTTCCCAGAAAAGGAGTGTTTCCTGGAAAAGACAGGCCCTGTTGAGAAATACTGGGGGCAGGCAGTGAGCCATCTTGAGGGCGCCCTGCGTCACTCTGCGTGGTGGAGTCTCCGAGGACGTTGGAGGGGACGGCTGGTGGCCAGCACACCTGGGTTGAGAAACCCTCAAACCTAGCAGAAAGCCTGGGCAGAGCCAGGCAGGGAGAAGAGGCGGCTGTGGTTTGGCAACCTGGCTGAGAAGGTGCCCTTCACCAGCCTGTCCTACCTCCCAGTGTGGCTCCCTCCCACCCTTCTCCCACTTAAAGGGGATTCAAGATAAAGAAACCCGTCTATCTTGCCTGGCGGGGTGGCTCAAGTAACACATTTGTCAGTGTTGGAGCTGGGGTTTAAATGGGATGGCTAGTTCATTTGTCACTGGGGGGTATTTATCTGTGTTTGGGAGATTTAATTTTTCCCAATGAAGAACTGTATAAATAGGTCTAATGAGCCTTGAGGGCTCTCATTTGCTTTCAGAGCTTCCTGCAAGCTGCCTCTCGCAGTTCTGTGCTGCCCACCACGTGGGGGACGAGGCTTAAGGCCAGCGCCCTCCTCATCCTGCAGGACACTCGTGGCCTTGAGAAGTCCAAGTCTTCCCATTCAAGGGCTTATGTTTGGGGATGTTTAGTTAAGATAATTTCTTTCTTTATACTTACGATTATCTGCATAATCTTCTGTTTGAATGGCTGGCAAAGTACCCTCCAGATGAAAGAGAAGGGCAGAGTTAATATCTATGAAGAGAAGAGTAACACTAGGGAGCTGAGTGCTCGGAAGGAAGATCCACCTGTCCTGGAGGCGGGTCTGCTACCAGCTCTCCCAGTTTCTTTCTTTATTTTCTGTTTATTTTGTAATTGTATTTGTCTATTTATTGGCCATGCTGTGCAGCTTGTGGGATCTTACTTCCCCAACCACAGGTTGAACTCAGCCCATTGAAGTGAAAGCTTTCAGTCCTAACCACTAGACTGTCAGGGAATTCCCTGTTTCTTTGTTTTATTGAGACAGTTTCTAATTCACGGCCAGTGTTAGTCCCAGCAGTATGTGTGTGTATGTTCATGTTTGAGGGGAGGGGGCAAGGGTAGAGAGAGTGAGGAGAGAGAAGTGAGTCTGTGATACTGAAGGCCTGGGGAGAGAGACAGAAAGGGAAGGGAATGGGGAAATAGGATTTTTTAAAACTGTTATTTTATTTATTTATTTTTTTACAAAAAGGAAGATAATGAGGAAAGGAGATGAGATTAAGAAGATGGAGGAAGGGCAAAGTAGGGATTCAGAGAGAATATCAATGATGTCACTGCTGGGAAAGGCTCCCCAAATCATCCTTTTGTTTCATAGCTGGGGAAACATAGGCAAGAGTATTTGCGCCATGGAAATAGGCAACTGTATAATTAAAGCACTTTGTTTTTCCTTGACAAGTCAGTCTTCAGACTTTACCAGCACACAGATAGGACTGACCTTGCTCTTAATTTAGGTGTACTCTGATCTGTCTGAATTTTGAGCATATTATTCATTCATGCAGCAACTACTTGAGCTAGAGTTTGAGCCTACTTTACATGAGGGCTATGGATAGGGTTGCTAGATAAAATAAAAGACACTAGTTAAATTTGGGGGCTTTCCCTGATGGCTCAGATAGTCAATAATCTGCTTGCAATGTAGGCACCCCTGGTTCAATCCCTGGGTCAGGAAGATCCCCTGGAGGAGGGCATGGCAACCCACTCCAGTATTCTTGCCTGGAGAATTCCACGGACAGAGGAGCCTGGTGGGCTATAGTCCAGGGGGTCACAAAGAGTCGGACACTACTAAGCGACTCACACTTTCACTTTCAGTTAAATTTTAATTTTAGATAAACAGCGAATAACATGTTTTCCTTTAATTAGGTAGTATGCAATATTTGGAATGTGCTTATACTAAAAAAAATTAAATTTAGCTGCTGCTGCTGCTGCTGCTAAGTCGCTTCAGTCGTGTCCGATTCTGTGCAACCCCATAGATGGCAGCCCACTAGGCTCCTCTGTCTCTGGGATTCTCCAGGCAAGAATGCTGGAGTGAGTTGCCATTGCCTTCTCCAATGCATGAAAGTGAAAGTGAAGATGCTCAGTCGTGTCTGACTCTTCGCGACCCCATGGACTGCAGCCTACCAGGCTCCTCCGTCCATGGGATTTTCCAGGCAAGAGTACTGGAGCGGGGTGCCATTGCCTTCTCCGAAATTTAGCTGAATGTCCTGTATTTTTATTTGCTAAATTTGTCAACCTTAGCTTTGGAGAATCCAGATATATAAGATACCATTCCTGCCTTGTTGCTTATGACCTAGTAGAAGTACCAACATTATGAAATTTGAAGTCAGGAGATTAACCTGAGTCTTTTGACACACTGATCCTTGTCTTCACCATTATTACCATTTATCCTTTATTTAAGGATAAATGGTGATGACATTTGTGTGCCTGCATGCTAAGTTGCTTCAGTTGTGTCCGACTCTGCGACCCTATGAACATAGCCTGCCAGGCTCCTCTGTCCATGGGATTTTCCAGGCAAGAATACTGGAGTGGGTTGCCATTTCCTCCTCAGGGGATCTTCCCCATCCAGGGACTGATCCTGCATCTCCTGCAGCTCTTGCATTGCTGACAGATTCTTGACCTCTGAGCCACTGGAGAAGCCCATTTAATGTTTATTGAACATTTACTATACGCTTCTTTCTACTGTATGCTAGGCATGATTCCAGATTCTGGGAATTCAGCAATAGACAAGCATACACATCTCTATTCTCACAGAGCATCCCTCTGGTTTCAAAAATACAGTAAAGAAGATGAAAACGTAAAAGTCATTGTATATTAGATAGTGATAGTATATCAGACAGCACTGTGGAGACAGATAAACTGGGGACGGGACCTCCTGGAGGTAAGGGAACCAGCCTTTCTAAGACAGTGTTCCAGGTAGAGGGAATGGCAAGTACAAAGGCCCTTTACTGGATGCTGGCCATGTGCCAGGTGTGCGCTGAAAGCACTTCGCTTTGGTGATCTCACTAGGTCCAGGCAGTGGCCCTGAGTGGCAGGTATTATCATTCCCCTTTTATGTAGGAATAAACTGAAGACCTTTTGGAGAGGTTAAATCTCTTTGCATAAGGTTACCCAGCTACTCAGTGGCAGAGCCTGCATCTTACTCAGGACTGGTTAGTAACCCCTGGGATTTTCTTTCCCAGCGAGAACAAGTTTTAAAAGAGCACTTCTGAATCCTCTCCACCCCCAACCTGCTCTGGCTCTGGGGAGGGCCAGGGAGTGAGGTTGGGGGGGAAAGGGTGGTGGGGTGGTTCTGGAGCAGCTCTGCATCTTCCCAGACTGGGCCGAGGGCTGCTGCCCATAGTCCCTGGAGTGGGCAGAGGACCATAGCACCCACCCTCCTTCTACGCGGTGAGCCTTGGTGCCACACGGCCACGGCACAAGGGCACGAGGTGTCCTCTCTGCAGTCTGTCCCGCGTGCCCGGCCCCCCACCAAGAGGGGCAGAGGAGCCCCTCGCACACCTCCTCAGGCCCTGGGTCCGGGGTGGGGGGCTTCCCGCAGGATGGCGAGGGTGGCACCTCGCCTCCCGCGTGGCTGGCTCAGCACGCTTCTCTCCGCCCAGGAAGCGCCTTGGCCGGCCTCTGGAGCCTTCTCCCAGTCGGCGGGGGGCTGGCAGACACCCCGAGGGCCAACAGAGGCTGACCTTGCACCTAAAAAGAATATATTGTTTTCCAACACGGCTTCCTATTCCTGCCAGATAAAGCAGCACATTAACAATGCGTCCAGGTTGTAAAATGTTGGCCAGGGTTTCTTTTTTAGCAGCGAACTTTTTGTCAAGAGATTGGCATTTTCCTTCCCATTCACGCCCCGGCCGGCTCTGCTTTCAGGGCTGGGCGCTGGCCCCCGGGTACCCAGAGACACACACACACTCGGCCCGGCTCAGCCTTGCAGGGTTGATAACATTGTTATTATTAGACGTGGCCTCTGGAATCCCGGAGGTCATTCCCAAACAACAGCCTTTCTGGTGCAATGAAAAGCAGCTCCGGTTATCATGGTGGGGGCCTGGATCCATTACCTCCTGGGCCCACGGGTGCAGACGGCTCCTGTACAAACTGCCCGGAAAAGTTATCCCCGGAACCGGACTGGGACAAGGCACCTGCCCCTCCTCCTCCCTGGTCCTAGTGCCCTTCGCATCCCACCTCCTGCAGAGCTCGGAGGATCCTCCAACTTGGACCAGGCCTGACACCGGGTTCATTTGCCTTGAGCTGAGCCGGCTGATTCCCTGACTCCCAGCTTCTATCCTGTGCCATCTTCAGTGCCCTCAGATGTCCCCTCTTTCATCCACATTCACCCCTGAGCACTGACTGTAAAAATGCACCGCCTCCTTCCTGTTGGTCAGTTTTCTTCCTCCTGACCCTCTAAGAACCTGTGCGTGCAATTACAGCTAAATGCCCTTGTGCCTTCCCAGTCAGGATGTAAATGGAATCTCCTGGTGCCCACCTCGCCTCTCACGTGCCCAATAATACCAGACTGTGACATGCTTGTGGGCAAAAAATTGTCTCTTTTACCCCCATTGAGGTATGAAATATTTGCAGCCTATTGCATAAAGTACACTAATCTTAAGTATGTATACGTATACATTGAGTACAGGTCAGTATGTTTGTTTCATCTGTGTGTATGTGTGTCTATATGTACATATATATATATCCAGGTCAAGGCAAGAGACCTGGGTTCGACGCCTGGGTCAGGAAGATGCCATGGAGTAGGAAATTTCAACCCACTCCAGTATTCTTGCCTGGAAAAGTCCCTGGACAGAGGAGCCTGGCAGGCTACAGTCCATGGTCTCAGAGTCGGACACAACTGAGTGACTTGAGCACACACACACAATACCAGGTCAAGATGCAGTGTTTCCAGTTTCTTCATACCTCTCTTCAGCCCATGCCCTTCCCCTACTGTTTTGATATCTAAGAGATGTCTTAAATATCTTTTCAACCCACCTAGCAAATGTTTGATGAACATATTTTTTTCAAGTAAAACATATTACGCTTTGTACCCGGTGAATACTGTAGAATGCTGTACTCCTTTGCCTGCCTGGGATGGGCCCTTGGCTCTTAACGGGTTAATCAAGTAAGCCTGAGGTTGTATTTTAGTAGCTTTGCTCAGTGCTGGATTTAAACACAGTGGAAACCAAGTTAAGGGCAGTGCTGTTCTGTATATCAGTATGCCCACTGAGCCAAGGAGACCCATTTATTTTTAATTGAATTAAATTGCTCACAAAATGAAAGTAGCATACTTTCATTAATATTTAATTACATACAGTGTTAAATAATGATCACAAAGAAAACTTTGCAGCTTTTTTTTGTCTCTGCTTTTTTTAAAATTACTTTGTTAAACAAGATACTCTTATTAGCTGTTTTATGCTTGGAATTTTAAGGGCCTTGCTCTTAAACCACTCCAGAAGTACTTAATTGGCAGGACTCAGCTGAGTGAGGTGGTAGCTTGGCTGTGATGCTGGCCACTGGTGTGTATGTGTGTGTACAAATATATATACTCTAAGTTCAGTCACTAGGCCTCAGAGAGATATTTGTGGGGGCAATCAGGGTCTCCAGAAAAGAGATAAAAGACCACTTTCTGGATATCTTGAGGTCAACCCACCATGCCTACTCCTTCAAAAAATTCTGTATATAAAGTCAGCCCTCTGTATCTATATTCTCACTGGTGGCTCAGACAGTAAATCATCTGCCTACAGTTTGGGAGACCCAAGTTTGATCCCTGGGTTGGGAAGATCCCCTGGAGAAGGAAATGGCAACCCACTCCAGTATTCTTGCCTGGAGAGTCCCATGGACGGAGGAGTGTGGTAGGCTACAGTCCATGGGGTTGAAAACAGCTGGACATGACTAAGCAACTTCACTTTCTTTTTCTTTCTTTTCTGTATCTATGGATTCTGTCTCTGCGATTACACAGGGTAGATGGTACTCTACCATTTTATATAAGGGACTTGAGCATTTGTGGATTTCGGTATCTGAGGGGGCTCCTAGAACCAATCCCTTGGGGATATGGATGGATGACTGTACTGAGAAAAGACATTACATTTTGCAGGAGGTCATCCCAAAGGAAAAAGAATTCTACTTTGCATGACTACTCATTTCTGTATTTTATTAGATAGTTCTCACATCATAGAGCAGTGATTCTCAAACTTCTGACCACTTAAGAAGCCCTGAGGTGCTTGTTAATGGATTCCTTGGCCCTAGAACTTCTCTTGTGGCTCAGATAGTAAAGAATCCGCCTGCAATGCGGGAGACCTAGGTTCGATCCGTGGGTTGGGCAGATTCCCTGGAGAAGGGAAAGAATACCCACTCCAGTATTCTGGCCTGGACATGACTGGGCAATTTTCACTTCACTGACCCTAGAACAGAAATTGTAACTCATAGGGGACAGGGAATCTGCATTTCCTGCAAATATCCAAAGTGTTGATTCTGACATAGGGGATTAGAAGAGCATACTGTGAGAAATATGAAGGTATAGAACAGAGTCAAAGAGACTATTTAGATTTTTTTAGCAATGGAACTGTTTTTCAGACTAAATCTTATATAGATCCTCAATAGGTAACTAGAGATCTCTTCAAGAAAATTAGAGATACCAAGGGAACTTTTCATGCAAAGATGGGCACAATTAAGATATGGACCTAACAGAAGCAGAAGCTATTAAGAAGAGGTGGCAAGAATACACAGAAGAACTATACAAGAAAGATCTTCATGACCCAGATAATCACGATGGTGTGATCACTCACCTAGAAACAGACATCCTGGAATGTGAAGTCAAGTGGGCCTTAGGAACCGTCACTACAAACAAAGCTACTGGAGGTGAAGGAATTCCACTTGAGCGATTTCAAATCCTAAAAGATGATGCTGTTAAAGTGCTGCACTCAATATGCCCGCAAATTTGGAAAACTCAGCAGCCACAGGACTGGAAAAGGTCAGTTTTCATTTCAATCCCAAAGAAAGGCAATGCAAAGAATTCTCAGACTACTGCACAATTACACTCATCTTACACGCTAGTGAAGTAATGCTCAAAATTCTCTAATCAAGGCTTCAACAATACATGATCTGCGAACTTCCAGATGTTCAAGCTGGATTTAGAAAAGGCAGAGGAACCAGAGATCAAATTGCCAACATCCATTGGATCATTGAGAAAGCAAGAGTTCCAGAAAAACATCTACCTCTGCTTTATTGACTATGCCAAAGCCTTTGGCTGTGTGGATCACAGCAAACTGTGGAAAATTCTGAAAGAGATGGGAATACCAGACCACCTGACCTGGCTCCTGAGGAATCTGTATTCAGGTCAAGAAGCCACAGTTAGAACTGGACATGGAACGACAGACTGGTTACAAATCGGGAAAGGATTACGTCAAGGCTGTATATTGTCACCCTGCTTATTTAACTATATGCAGAGTACATCATGAGAAATACTGGGCTGGATGAGGCTGGAATCAAGATTGCTGGGAGAAATATCAATAACTTCAGCTATGCAGATGACACCACCCTTATGGCAGAAAGTGAAGAGGAGCTAAAAAGGCTCTTGATGAAAGTGAAAGAGGAGAGTGAAAAAGTTGGCTTACAGGTCAACATTCAGAAAACTAAGATCATGGCATCATTTTATGGCAAATAGATGGGGAAACAGTGGAAACAGTGGGTGACTTTATTTTAGGGGGATTCCAAAATCACTGCAGATGGTGACTGTAGCCATGAAATTAAAAGATGCTTGCTCCTTGGAAGAAAAGTTATGACCAACCTAGTAGGATACGACTGAGTGGCTTCGCTTTCACTTTTCACTTTCATGCATTGGAGAAGGAAACGGCAACACACTCCAGTTTTCTTGCCTGGAGAATCCCAGGGACGGGGGAGCCTGGTGGGCTGCCATCTGTGGGGTCACACAGAGTCAGACACGACTGAAGCGACTTAGCAGCAGCAGCAGCAGCAGACAGAATATTAAAAAGCAGAGACATTACTTTGTCAACAAAGGTCTGTCTAGTCCAGGCTATGGTTTTTCCAGTAGTCATGTATGGATGTGAGAGTTGGACTATAAAGAAAGCTGAGTGCCAAAGAATTGCTGCTTTTGAACTATAGTGTTGGAGAAGACTCATGAGAGTCCCTTGGACTACAAAGAGTTTCAACCAGTCCATCCTAAAGGAAATGAGTCCTGAATATTCACTGGAAGGACTGATCTGAAGCTGAACCTCCAATACTATGGCCACCTAACGCAGAGGACTGACTCTTTGAAAAGACCCTGATGCTGGGAAAGATTGAAAGGAGGAGGAGAAGGGGACGACAGAGGATGAGATGGTTGGATGGCATCACCGACTCAATGGACATGAGTTTGAGTGAACTCCAGGAGCTGGTGATGGACAGGGAGGCCTGGTGTGCTGCAGTCCATGGGGTCGAAAAGCACTGGACATGACTGAGCGACTGAACTGAACTGAACAATAGGTAAAATAAAATGATTATCACTAGGATTAAAGTGATGGTGGGGTCCCTTGTCTTTCCTTTTCCCTTTCGTTTCCCCTTAGCTTTTTTCCTGGGGATTGGAGCCACAGAGCTATAGCACTTGGAGGTTATAGTTTGGAAACCCCTGAATTAGTCTTAGTCAATAAATTATATGGCTTTTGACTAGTTAGGTAAATTCATAATACCATGCAGGAATTTGTAAGATGTGTCCAAAGATAAAATAACTTCCCAGAGAAGTAGTACAGAATAATCAGTCAGGAGAGGAGTCTAGGCTGTCGCTGACTACTATAGTGTCTCCTTTCTTTCTTCATTCATTCAGTGAAGGTTGGCTGGATGATCACTCTGCAGTGGACAACAGCGTCGGTGCTAGGCATATGCTGTGGGCAAAATAGACCAGGTCACCGCTCTCACAGAGTGTGTGCTGCACTGGGGGAACACAGACGGTGGAAGAGAAAGCAAACACATGAGGGTTAGGACGGATGTAAATAGAGTCATGTGGTAGCCAGAGAAGGTCTCTCAGAAGAGAAGATATCTGAGTTGAGACTTTGATGATAACAGGCAAGCCTCCATGGGAAGAGCTGGGGAAATGGATATTTTGTGCAGAATAAGTCCTGACATTGAGGTAGAAATAAAGAAAAAGAGAGAAACATGGGGTATCTGCAACACAGAAGCCAATGGTGTGAGAGGTAAGCAGATAGTCCGGCGGGGGTTAGGAGTTTAACTGACATAGAGGCCATTCTAACATTGGATACGTCATCGGATAGTGACTGTAGCTGGTTCTGTTTTCCAAAGGTGAGGACGGCAGCGTCTCCTATCCCCCGCTCTATTCTGCAATGTGACTTTGCCTCTTCTTCATCATAAGGTATTTACTTCTCCAGCCTCTTGAAATCTGGGTGAGATCTGTGACTGCTTTGATCAGTAGAATACAGCAGAAGCAAAGATCTGCCAGTTCTAGGCATAACTCAGTGCTGAGCTGACAGCTTCTGTCTCCTACTTCATAGAACGTATGCTCTTGGGCATGCCGTCTTGGAATCTAGCCACCATAATGTGAGAAGCCCAAACCACATGAAAAGACCATGTGCAGGCGCTCTGCTTAACAGTGCTAAGGGAACTTCTTTGTCTTTTTGGCTCAAAGCTCAACATTCAGAAAATTAAGATCATGGCATGCAGTCCCATCACTTCATGGCAAATAGATGGGGAAACAGTGGAAACAGTGACAGACTTTTATTTTCTTGGGCTCAAAAATCACTGCACATGGTGACTGTGGCCATGAATTTAAAAGACGCTTACTCCTTGGAAGAAAAGCTATGACCAACCTAGATAGCATATTCAAAAGCAGAGACATTACTTTGCCAACAAAGGTCCGTCTAGTCAAGGCTATGGTTTTTCTAGTAGTCATGTATGGATGTGAGAGTTGGACTATAAAGGAAACTGAGCACCAAGAATTGATGCTTTGAACTGTGGTGTTGGAGAAGATTGTTGAGAGTCCCTTAGACTGCAAGGAGATCTAACCAGTCAATTCTAAAGGGAATCAATCCTGAATATTCACTGGAAGGACTGATGCTGAAACTGAAGCTTTGGCCACCTTATGAGAATATTCATTGGAAGGACTGACGCTGAAACTGAAGCTTTGGTGACCTGATGGGAAGAACTGACTCACTGGAAAAGACCCTGATGCTGGGAAAATTGAAGGCAGGCAGAGAAGCGGATAACAGAGGATGAGATGGTTGGATGGCATCACTGATTTGATGGACGAGTTTGAGCAAGCTCCGGAAGTTGATGATGGACAGGGAAGCCTGGAGTGCTGCAGTCCATGGGGTTGCAAAGAGTCGGAGGCGACTGAGAGACTGAACTGAACTGAACTGAACTGAGCTGAGCTTCTGGTCATCAAGCAGCATAGATCCCGACCAGAAGGGGGAGCCATTTTGGATGTAAGTGTGGAGAGAAGTCCTAAGCTAGAACCGCCCAGGAGAACTCAATCAGTACTCCCCAACCATGACAGACAGTAACAAGCTGTAGTTTTAAGCCATTATGTTTTGGGGTGGATAATTATTCAGGAACAGATAATCAGATCAGTAAACAACGGAAACGGAGATGTCCTGATAACGTGTCTGGGATTCGTGTTCAGTTCTCTTTGACCCTCCCTCATGTTGTCATGGACCCTGAGAAGCTAAGGAGTGTTTTTAAGATAGCCTTCTTTCAAAATCTAAGTTGTTTTCACTTTACTGTGATTAACTCTTTGCCCCAAGAATTTTAGAAGTGTTGCCCCAAGAGCATTAGTAACTTTAGAATTCCAAAATCCTTCTCTTCTTTGAGAGCATGCTCTTCTTATTCTAAGAGCTTGAATATCACAGAGCAAATGAGAATCCGAGTTCAGAAAACTCTCCCAAATGAGGGGGAAAGAGCTGGTTCAGGTCTGGCGTGGCCTCCAAATAGGACAGGGTGAACCATCTGAAGGCAACAGATGAGGAGTGGTCTGGAGCTGTGTGCAGTGGGACAATCGCATGCCCTTCCCCACACTGAGCACCCACCCTGGCCTCTCTTGTTCCTGGGCTGCTTCCCTCGGGGCCAAAAGTGCCGTTGCTGGCAAGGGGTAGAATGCACACTCAGAGGGAACAGAATCAGCTCGAATCTGACCCTCAGGGCTTCTGTTTCAGTGCTTTGGGACCTGACCCCAACCTGGTAGGGTGGACAGCCCTGAGCTGGGGAGAAGCCCCAGCTCACACCTGGCTAAGGCTCTAGCCTCTTTCATCTCCAGCTCCACCTCTCACCAAAGTGATAGCTGCCTGCCTACCTTGGGGGAGGAGGTGATCCATACTTGCTCCAGATCCAGCTTTACCAGTAGAACCACTGGGCGTTCACAGACTGCACAGGGATGCTCCCATACAAGGAACTGCCTTCAAGACCAGGAGAGGTTACTTTCTCACCTAAGTACACAGAGACAGATAAAGCTAAACAAAATGAGAAGACAGAGGAATTTGTTCCAAATGAAAGAATAAGAAGAAAACCTGAAAATACAACTAATGAAACAGATATAAATAATTTACCAGATAATGCTCAGAGCATTCATAATAGAATGCTAACTGAACTAGAGAGGACAGATGGACACAATATGAATCTTAACAAGGAATTAGAAAATATAGAAAAGAACCAAGTCAGAGTTGAAGAATGTAGTAACTGAGATAAAGAATACATTAGAAGGTGATTTTAGTAGACTAGGTGATAAAGAAGAGCGCATAAGTGATTTGGAAGATAGAATAACGGAAATCACCCAATCAGAACAGCAACAAGAAAAGGAACAATAAAAAGGAGAACAGTTTAATGACCTCTGGGACAACATCAAGCGTATCAGCATTTGCATTATAGGGGTCCCAGGAGAGAGAAAGTGGTCAAAAATATATTTGGTAAAATTATGGCTGAAAAATTCCTGAAGCTGAAGAAGGAAACAAATATTCAGATATAGGGAACACAGAAAAACCCCAAACAAAATGAACCCAAAGAGAAAGAGACCTATACCAAGCACATCATAATTAAAACAGCAAAAGTCAGAGATAAAGAATTCTAAAGGCAGCAAGAGAAAAATAGAGAGTCATATAAAAGGAACCCTCATAAGGCTATCAGCTGATTTTTCTGCAGAAATTTTGTAGGCAAGAAGGGGTGGCATGATATATTTAAAGTGCTGAGTGGGAAAACCTACAACCTAGGATACTCTACCCAGCATATTTATCATTCAGAATTGAAGGAGAGATCAAGAACTTCTCAAGTGAGCAAAAGCTAAGAGTTCATCAGTACTAAATTTATCCTAAAAGAAATGCTAAAGAGTCTTCTCTAAGTGGAAAAGAAAAGACTACAACAAGAAGCAAGAATTTATAGGAGGGACTTCCCTGGTGATCCAGTGTTAAGACTCTGTGCCTCCAATGCAAGGAGTGAGGATTCTGTCCCTGCAGGGAAATTAAATATTTAGTTTTGTTGTCTGCTCTGAGGGCAAGCACATGGGACCTCTGCTGTTTCCATTGCAACCTTCAGTTACATTTACTCAAAGGGCATTGCTGGGGGAGAGGTGTCTGGGGTAAAATTAAGCAAAGCTATTTTGGGGTCCATTTGAGGTAGGCAGTGTGAACAGCCTCAAAGAGGAGTTGTCAGGGAGACTGAAAATTCACTAGAAAGCAGCAAATAGGAGCCAGAATGACCAGTGGAAATGGAAGATCTTCAGAAAACTCTGGAAACATTGCAAGAGACATGAGATTTCCCTTAAATGGAGAAAGGGTATTTGAGTCAAGCTTAAAGGACCACACAACCTCATTAAGCTGAAGGTTTGGAATAAGGAAGGTTGCTGAAATATTGTTTCATAAAGAAAACAGAAATACAATTTGGTAAAGCACTCAGAGGCAAGTAGAGGAATCAGAAAGAATAATTCAAAGCTATCATCAAAGTTTCCTTTGTAGGATTGAAAGACAATAGTAATGACATTGATAGTGATAGTGAGAGAAGGTTTTGGACCAAACTGAATTAGCAATGATGGCAGGATGTTTTAGAGGAGACATCGTGGAGGACTGGAAACTACAGGATCAAAGCTAAGTAAAATTTGGAAATGTAAAATAGGAGCATTAGGTTAGAGGTGATCATGGGAGCAAGGAAAAGGAAAGCTTCAGAAAGATTGATGTGTAATATTCAAAATTAAGAGGTGAGAGAAAGCCAAAGATAGCTGGGAGGAAGCAGGGAGCTAGGAGGAGAGCCAAGAACTTAATATAATGGGAGCCCATGAAGAAGCATCATTCAATAAGTGATTGACCGACAGGACCAAATGAAGCAAAGACACAAGTGAAAGAAATAGATAGGGGAAGCCTACTGGATTTGTATTAACGTGTATAAATATTTTACTTTTGTACACAGACTTCAGGATTCAAACATCACGATCATAATCAAATAATAATTTTCTTGTGACAAATGCAGGGGCTACAGATATATTTATATTTTAGACTTACTCCTTAAGACTTTACAATCTGAAGGGTCAGATTTGACCAGTCCAAACACACATATGCAGATCGAACAATTCTGACAGTGTTTGCACAGCACAAGATATATTCAAGTTCTGGCTTATAAATATTCTAAAAGAATATATGATCAAGATAAATTTGAATTTAACAAAAAAAATTGGGGTTGCTCCTTAGAGCTCAGTGTAACCAAATGCCCACTGGAGACAAGGCAAAAAGAACTCAATTGTAGTATCTAAGAGATATATTTTAGAGAGGGACTAGTCTTGATCTCTCTTTCCCCCAAATCTAGCACTTATAAACCTAGTAAATATTGGTAATTTGTATATCTGATGCTGATGCTTTGCATAAAATAACCGTTCTTCTGATGATTGGACATTCTTATTGTTCAATATCCTCCACCCCGCCTTTTGCCAGGCCACCTGCCTCTCAGGATTTCTAGGACTCCTCTGTCTTTTCCTCTTCTTTCTTCCTTGCTCTTCTACACCCCCCGGTTCCTGTGGATTTTTTTGTTTCTTGCTCACAGTATTCCAGCTGCTTCTCTGTTCCAAGTCTTCACCTTTTACCTGTGGGACTTAGGAAAGTTGTACAATCATTAACCAGATAGACTTTCATTTATTTGGAAATAAGGCAAGCAGTTAGTTGCATCGAGCTTATGGAAGCAAGAGACCCAAAATGGAGCACAAATTCCCCTCCATTTTCTACTGTTATAATTCTACTGAGGCTCTGTCTGCAGACGAACTCATTGAGAATGTGTAGTGGTGGGCTTGACAACGGGCTTAGGAGGCCTCCAGTTCTACGAAGTGCAGCTGACAGAGGCCTCTAGCTTCTGTGCTTTGAAATCAACCACCCCATTCACACCAGGGCTGTGCTTCCTATAAGCCTCTCTTGGCCAATGATTGAGTGTGTTAAGAATACTGAGGCAGATTGCACCCTGGAGACGCTGGACCCTTCTGATGGCTGGCCTTTGGTTTGAGGATTTCCTGGAGCCTTGCTGAAACTTCCTGAGATTGCAGGGAAGTCTATCATGCTTCTGGACAATTTCTCCTTCCCTTGGGGTCAGGCTTGTATCACTGCCTGGCAGCTCCAGCTTTCCCTTGTTCCGTCACCATCTTCTTTTTCTTTCTTTCTTTTCTTGTTTTACATTTGTCTGGTGGTACAACTAAATGCTCTTAGTCACAGCGCTCGAGACCTTGAGCTGTGGTTTGTAGCATCTTAGTTGCAGCATGTGGGCTCTTAGTTGTGGCATGTGGGATCTCGTTCCCTGACCAGCGATCAAACCCCCTGCACTGGGAGGCCAAATTCCTAATCACTGGACCACCAGGGAGGTCCCTCCTTTTCTACCACAGAGTTTTCCCCTAATAAAATTCTTATGTATGTCTGCTTCCCAGAGCACTTAGCCTAACATACTCCCCTAGTAGAAGAACAAGGCTTACAGTCACGTGGGGCCTAAGCCTAGACATTCTCACTAGCGTTTGTTTCTGCCCACATAACCTACATCAAAACAGCTGAATGAAAGTGATCTTATTTGCAAAGGGGCTGGTGGTGGCTGCTAAACAAGCAAATCAGGTGAAGAGTCAATAAAATTTTTATTGAGACGTGATCAGAAAGTCAAACGCTGGGAGACCTTTGCTGAAATTCTACACTTCACTACCCTCACTTGGCATTGTATTTCTCTCTTCTCACATTTCACATAAGAGATAGGATTGAGTGAACAGACGTTGGTTGGGTAAGGTCTGATTCTCTGATCTCTAACAGATTTATTCAACATTGCCTGCATATTTGTGGGAAAAGATTGACTCGGTATTACTAGGAAATGGTCCTGACTCAGAGTCAGAAAGTTAGGAATATTTGGCTTCCTACAAATGATCTGTAAAACTGAGATAAAATTTTTTACTTATCAGATTGCAAATATTTAAAAGATTGATCTCATCCAGTGTTAGTGAGGGGCTAAGGAAATAGGCTACTTTTTGTACTTGCTCCCTGGAGAAGGAAATGGCAACCCACTTCTGTATTCTTGCCTGGAGAATCCCAAAGACAGAGGATCCAGGGCGGCTATAGTCCACGGGGTTGCAAAGAGTCAGATATGACTGAGCAGCTAACACTACTACTTATACTTGGAGTACAAACAAGGTGAAAATCTTTTGTAAGGTTAATTTGTCAGGATCTATCAAAATTAAAGATGGACATAATCTATGGTCCAAGAATCCCATTTTGGAATCTTTTCTACAGAAATGTTTTTACACAGAAATGCAACTATATATGAGGATGTTCCTTGCAGTTTAATATATGATTATTATTATTACTGCAATTACAACACAGGAGGTGATCTAAATGGCCACCAAGATGAGGTTGGTTAAAGAAATTATAGTATATCCACTACATGGAATATTATGCGGCCATTAACAGGGTGCAACTAGTACAGAGGGTGCATTTATGTAAATTAGAAAAAAATTCCCCTCTCCTCTGGTTAAATAAAGCAGATGCTGGGAAGCACACTTTGGTGAATAGATCACGGGCTAGATTTTAACTCCCATTTTCCCCCTCTGCCAAATGCTCCTTTGCAATGCTGAATCTGAACAACAGTTAACACTGAATGTTAAAAATAATGAAGCAATGTTTTACATGAGAACATGAAAAATTCTCTATGATACTATAACCTCCTCCCCTACAAGAAAGGAAAAGAAATATTTACATATATAAGAAGTTGGCAAAAGTATTGCTTATTTCTGCATAATGAATTTCCTCCAATCTTAGTGTCTTAAAGAAGCAAATATTTATTATCTTACAGTTTCTGTGGGTCAGGATTCCTCGTACAGCTTAACTGGGCCCTCTGGTTCAGGACCTCTAAAGGCTGCTGTCCAGGTGTTGGCCAGGGCTGCAGTCATTTTAAGGTTCAACTGAGAAAGGATCAGCTTCCAAGTTGCCGTGGGTTGGTGGCACGACTGAGTTCCTTGTCTGCTGTTGCATGGAGGGCCTCAGATCCTCAACAGCTGTTGGCTGGAGACCACCCTTAGTTGCCAGATGAACCTCTCCTTAAGGCAACTTGAAACATGGCAGCTGACTTTCCTTAGAGTGAACAAGTGAGTCGAGCCACAGAGAGTGTGAGCAAGAGGGACATCGCAGACCTTTCCAGCTGAATTTCAGAAGTGCCATCCATCACTTTTGCAGCATTCTATACTTTAGAAACAAGTCACTAGCTTCCGCCCACACACAGCTGGGAGGGGATCATGCAAGGCCTTGAATAGCAGGAGTTTGGGTGCATTTGGAAACATTTTAGAATTTGTATACCACAGAATATGCATTGAACTGTAAATATGTAAATAGTTAACTCCAAGGCGGGAAATGGGAGACAATTCTGCTTTTTAAAATATTATTCCAAACAAGGGAAAGTTGTAAGAATATTCCAAGGACCTCCCATACGCAATCTGGGGTTTGCCCAGATTAATCAATTGTTTCCATTTTGCTCCCTTGCTTTATCATTCTTTCTCTCTATGTTCATCTGTGTATGCACAGTGTCTTTTCTTTGTGAACCATTGAAAAGTTAAGTCAGAAATATAAAGTCCCTTTACCTCTTAATACTTCAGTGTTATTTTCTAAGGACTGAGATATTTCTTATATAACCATAGTAAAATGTTAAAATGAATCAGAAAATTAAACATTAAAACTATGCTATTGCAGAATCCCTGTTCAGTCTATCAAATTTCTAGGACTTTCTTCATAGCTATCTTTTAGTGATCGTGACTGTTTGGTCTCATTTATCCTAGAGTAGGTCCTCAGGCTTTCTGTGTCTTTCTTAACCTTGACATTTTTTTGAAGAGTACAGATCAATTATTTTGTAGAAGATCCTTTAATTTGGATTTGTTTGCTCATAGTTAAATTTAAGTTACATATTTTCTACAAGAATACCACAGAAGTACTATTACCATTAAAAGCACTGTGCTTTTAATAAACATATTATTAAAATTTGCTCCATTTCATTTATTATTATTGAATGACTATTATTTCAATTTGTTGTAATGAAGATGTACTTTTGCATATAAAATGGAATATGGGAAAAAGAGAAACCCCCTTTCTCTATTTTCACCAATTGCACCATGATAAATGATAGAACATGCTTTGGGTGTTTACAATGGACACTGACCATGGGTTTATTTATTCTCACTGTCCTTCTGGTCATAGCATTCTCTTGAATGCTCCAAATAAACAGCCAGGCAGGGGTGGCAGTCATCAGTGAAATGAATAAATACCTTGGAAATGAAGTCTTAACACAGGGAATGACCTACTAATCTTTAATGGCTATGACTGTGATGTGGATTTCAGCTGGGGATGCCAGCAAAAATTCAATTCAGGTTCATGCCAACATTACCTGGCCAATGATAACATTAGTTAGAGATTCAGCTAATCTTCAAAGGACAAGGAGAACTTTCTAATTTTAGCACCAGCATTTATTAGCACTTCAAATGAATGGGTGATTGCTTTAAAACACCCCTGCTAGAAGAATGATAACCAAACTTAGAGCAGCATTTCTTCACAGCAAGTGGAAGAAAGGAAAGAATGGGGTTGAAAGAGGCGGTAATCCCATTAGAGACTGATTCTGAGAACACGTCTCCTTCGAAGATGTGTTGTTTCTCCGTGATCCTCAAATGTCTCAAATAAAGATATTACTGCCGTTTATGCCCTGTTTATGAAGTCAGGCTATGGAACCTTGGCCTTCTGAACACAAATCTCTCAGGTAGATGTAACATGACAGATAAGTGGTGTGAGTCTTTCTGTACATGAGCACATGGTCTTACAAGGAGGACAGATAAACAAAGTCACTTATGCCTCCACACGTGCCTAATGCTCAGTCTTGTCTCACTCTTCGTGACCCGACGGACTGTAGCCCACCAGGCTCCTCTGCCCATGGGATTTTCCAGGCAAGAATACTGGAGTGGGGTGCCATTTCCTTCTCCAGGCGATCTTCCGCACCCAGGGATCGAACCATATCTCCTGTGTCTCCTGCACTGCAGGTGGATTCTTTATCCACTGAGCTATCAGGGAAGCCCCAGAAAGGATGCAACTGGGGAGCATTAGACCTCTAGATAGCTTTTTGACTTTACAGTTGGAAGGGGCAGCAGGGTCCTTTCTGGAATATTCCCATGCATTTATTTGAACTTGTGCCCCCTCTTGCACCATTTGCCACAGTGATCCAGACCTCAGCCTTGATGCTGCAAACCTCTGCCCACTGGGAGAGCTGGATACTCAGCGTGGCCCGTCTAGCTCTGTCTCACAGTTGTTACTCTCTTTCTCTCTGAAGAACACAGCTCCTAATTTTTTACCTCCGTTGACATAACTTCCCAATATTCTCTTCCCCGACTGGCTTAGGGCTTGGTCTGGAGCCACTCGACTCACTTTCCACCCCCTTGATTCTCATCTTATTATCAGATTTTCTCCCTTTCTCCTGAACGGGAGGCTTGGGGGAAGGGATTGTTTTGGCTGGAATTTGACAAGGCACAGGTGGTTTTACCAGCTGCAAGTTCTTTAGTTCTTGTTGGCTGCCCACCAACTCTTGGTCTTTTCACAGTTCTTTCAGGGGTGGCGGCGGCGGAGGAGGGGCAGGAAGGGACAGTAGGTCCTTGATGTTGTTGTTCCCCATCAGCAGCTGTCTCAGGTTGGCATTGAGTCCAGAGCGGTTCTTCAGGAAGAGTTGTTTTGTTTTTTTTCCCCCGAGAATTTTTTTTCCCCCTGGAGACTGGAGAGACCTAAAGGCACAGCCATAAAAATGGCAGCTCACCCTGCATCTTGGTTGTGTCCCTGCAGAGGCCGAGGGCCACAAGCTCTCCCTTGCACATGTCCTGACTGCCGTCGTGCCTGGCTTCCGGGTGCAGATCACTGTCACTTTCAGCCTCAGAAATCCAGGCTTGGACTCAATTACTCACATCTCCTCTGCCTGGCTGGTTGGAGTCCAATGACACCAGCATCATCTCCCAAAATAGACGAAAATAACCCTCAGCTCCGTAGCTCACATGCCTCTTTTTGAGGAAAGAAAAAAGGAACTTAAAACTTAAAAGCATTTTCCCTTCCTCCTTTTCCTTTCCAAGCATCTTTTTGATAGCAACAATAAAACACTTGAATGTGCCGGTTGACCTCAGTGCCACCCCCGTTCACTGTTCTCTTCTCAGCCTTTTTTATTTTGAAAACATCCATTGACCCCTTTCCTTAGTAAGGTTTCAGGCCCCTGCTCACGTTTCCTCACTTTCCTTCCCGCGAGGCTCTGCCGAGAAAGCTTGGTTCTACACTGTCCTTGATGTGTGTGGGCACTAGCCTCCCCCATTAAGCTGAGCCCCCGTGAAAGGGGACACTAAAATGGCCCTTTATTGGTTAATTCCTCTCCCTCTTCTTTCCTCTGATCCTTCTGCTTCGTTTCTCCTGCCCTCCTCCTCCTCGATCGCCTCATCCATCAGATAAACACTGCAATCTTCATGTTAGCTTTGCCAATTAGAACCTAGGACCACCTAGAAAACCCTCCAGGGATGCGGGGCTGAAGTCCAGTGTGGCTGCGGCAGTAGCTCCAGGGTCTCTGGCATCTCACCCCGCTGCCCCTTCACAGCTGCACAAAGTGTTAATTCCTTTCCCAGCCCCTGACTAAAGCACCTGATCGTTTCCTGGGACTCTGATCCCACCTCTCCGACGTCACCTCTGTGGTCCCCACATGCTGTCTTCATCTGTTACCTGATGATTCTGTGTCCTTCTCAGTCCCGACTTGGAAAAGGAAGCTCTGGGAGACACATCCCGCTGTGTGTGTGCATGCAGTCGGGCTCTCCCAGCCTAGCTCACTGGTTCCTGCAGAGTAGAAGCCCATGAGCTGTTTAATAAAGCTTTGTTGATATTCCACCTTTTTCTGTTTGCTTTGCACACAGAGCATTACTTTGAAACCCAAATAGCCTGGAAGGAGGTGTGGAAATATATTAAGGTGCAAGTGTGGGGGTGTGATTGTGGATGGTGGGGCAAGGTTAGCAAAGCTAAAATATCAGTAGTGGGGAAGGAGGCGTGAAGAGGAAAGATGGGGAGTTTTCCTGCTTCCCAGATTTTCCAGGGGGAGGACGCAGTGGTATTGTTACGTTGGTACGGAAGGATTCCCAGAGCCTCTGCGACACCCATCATCAGATAAGTATAAACACACATTCTAAAGCCCAGTATAAATGAGTTTTAGATTACCCGTTGCTTTGAATTTTCCATACCTCTTTTTTTATCTTCTTCAGCCAGAACAACCAGGAATGGACATTATTTGATTTGGCCAGCACCAGCAAATTTTTTTTTTAAACCATAGCTCTGTTTTATATGTCATTTCAAAGTATCCATCATACTTAGGAGATGCTGCACACACCTGTCAATTGAACAGAGAAAATATGCTTCTTTCCTATTTGTCTCTTCTTGCTTCAAGGACCAGGCAACACTAATCTTCCACAATATTCTTTTCCCAATAAGAGCTCACATCCAATCTGAATGCTAAATAATGTTGTCACGAGGTTGCATGGGCACTGGTTAAGATCTATGCCCAAACTATAATGAATCTCTCTTCTACATAACTGTGATTGTGGCCAAAATTGGTGAGCAACCCATCCTCAAGGGAGCAGTGGGAGGAGACCAGAATATTGTGTTGGATTCTGTCCTGGACACATCTTCGGCTAGACTCCTGGAGCAGTTTAAATCAAGGGCTGGGCTGAGCAGGCCTGAATGGCTTGCAAATGACAGATTTATGGAGGGAGGCCTAATTAGATCACGGTAATTTGTAGTACGACAGTATCTTTTGCTCAAGATCTCAAAGCAAATGTCTGCCTTGATAGGTGGGCAAAACAAAGACCCACAAATGTCAAGGGAAAGTCTCAATTTCACAAAATAAATCCTTGGACAGCCCGGGATAAGAGTCACACCTCGCATTTGGAAAACATTTTACGGTTTTGCTCTGCATTCACATAATTTTGCCTCCTTTGAGTGGCCCAAGTTCCTGCTGTGAAAGTTAGAGTGGTGGTCGGTGTTTCTCTCATTTTAGAAAAGGGGAAGATGGAGACACTGACTGGCTGAGTGACCTGCCCAAGATCAGGGCCAGTAGTGGGGCTGATTTTTGGATACCCTGTGTGGAGAAATGAAGTGAAGTGACTTGTAGCAGGAAAAGAAGAAGGTCTGGAGATAATGAGATTCTGTTTCTAACGACTTGGCAGAAAGGAGCATGGCTGAGGAATACAAGTCCCAGTGAAGATTCATCTAGGTCAAAGGCTTAGAATGGATTGCAAACCTGTCTGGGGAGTAGTTGTCCCCTGGTATCCTTGAAAGATTAGCTCCAGGATCCCTGAGGATACCAAATCTGTGGATGCTCAAAGTCTCTCATGTCAAATGGTGTAGGGCTAGCCCACAGTCTATGCACATGCTTTAAATCATATTTCAGTTCAGTTCAGTTCAGTCGCTCAGTCGTGTCTGACTCTTTGCGACCCCATGAACCGCAGCACGCCAGGCCTCCCTGTCCATCACCGACTCCCGGAGTCCACCCAAACCCATGTCCATCGAATCAGTGATGCCATCCAACCATCCCATCCTCTGTCATCCCCTTCTCCTCCTGCCCTCAATCTTTCCCAGCATCAGGGTCTTTTCAAATGAGTCAGCTCTGCGCATCAGGTGGCTAAAGTATTGGAGTTTCAGCTTCAAAATCAGTCCTTCCAATGAACACACAGGACTGATCTCCTTTAGGAATACCTACTACGATGTAAATACTGTGTAAATCATTGTAGACACAATGTATATAATATATAAATAGTTGCCAACATGAGAAGTTAGGTTTTGCATTTTGGAAATTTCTGATTTTTTTTTCCAAATAATTTTAACCTTCCAGCTGGTGGAATCTGAAGGTGCGGAATCAACAGATGTGGAGTGCCAACTGTATGCAGAAGACTTGAATGTGTCCATCACGGAGTTGCCTTGCCCCAAAGTGTTATTTTGTGTATACAGCCCTGAGGGGACTGTGTGTGGGGGTGGGGGTGGATGTCATTCATTTTATAGCTGCCGACAGAGGGAGGCAGGATCTATAGTGGATGGAATTCCTGAGTGTTCTCCCCCGACCTCCACTCCATAGGATCACAGTGAGTGACTTGACTTGCCTGATGAGCTTTGTCCATTCCAGGTGACCATTCATTCATCTGAATTCACTGGGAATCCATTTCCTCTTGGTCCCTTCCATCTAGGTTAAAGTGATGATGGATTTTGCCTTCAAGGAGTTTATCTTCCAGTAAGAGGGTTAAAACATGTGCCTCTATAATAAGGAGCAAGGGAGAAGGTGATACCTGAAACCAAAAAGGCTTGTCTTGGTCCCTAGTTTCTATGCTGGCTTGTAATGAGCATCACCTAGGTCTTTTGTAAGGGACAGACTGAGTCCTATCCTTTTGGGTTTCCCCAGTAGGACTTTGCACATGGCCAATGCTCATAAAAATGTACTGACATCTGGATGATGGGTTCCTCTTCCCATGTGGTTCTTTACGATCTTTTACTGAGAATGGTAACTGGCCTACGTCAGTAGTTTTGAGTGTTCATTTTCCTTTCTCATTTCTCTGTCTCTCCATCCTGCCCTCTTTCTGTCTCTCTCTTTGCCTCTCTCACTCACTCACTCTAAATATAAATATTTTGCCATTTGGAGATGGAGCCAATACCCAACATGACTAAAAGCAAATGGCATAATTTGAAGCAACATGGATGGACATAGAGGTGATCATATTAGATGAAGTCAGACAAACATCGTATGATACATGGAATCTTAAAAAAATGATATAAATGAACTTATTTACAAACAGAAATAAACTCAGACATAGAAAACAAAAATGATTATCAGAGGGGCTAGTGGGGTGGGTGATGGAGATAAATTAGGGGTTTGGGATTAACATATACACACACTGCTGCTGCTGCTGCTAAGTCACTTCAGTTGTGTCCGACTCTGTGCAACCCCATAGATGGCAGCCCACCAGGCTCCTCCGTCCCTGAGATTCTCCATGCAAGGACAGTGGAGTGGGGTGCCATTGCCTTCTCCAATGCATGACAGTGAAAAGTGAAAGTGAAGTTGCTCAGTCGTGTCCGACTCTTAGCGACCCCATGGACTGCAGCGTACCAGGCTCCTCCATCCATGGGATTTTCCAGGCAAGAGTGCTGGAGTGGGGTGCCATTGCCTTCTCCAATGCATGACAGTGAAAAGTGAAAGTGAAGTCTCTCAGTCGTGTCCGACTCTTCGCAGCCCCATGGACTGCAGCCTACCAGGCTCCTCCATCCATGGGATCTTCAGGCAAGAGTACTGGAGTGGGTTGCCATTGCCTTCTACGTACACACACTACTATATATAAAATAGATAACCACCAAGGACCTACTATATAGCACAGGGAACTATTTGCAATGTCTTGTGATAACATATAATGGAAAAGAATCTGAAAAAGAATATATAGACAGAGTTGCTTTCCTGTATACCTGAAACCACCACAACCTTGTAAATTAACTATACTTCAATAAAAACTGGTTATGCTTTTTTTTAATAAAAGCAAGTGGCAGAATTTTATTTTCTTATATTTGTGTCCCCAGCATATTAAGGCAAATTTTAAATATAGTTTTATACATTTTTAGCAAATCCAAATATCTTCATTCCTAGCAGATAAATGAGAAGAAAAGAGTGAGCTTCTTATTCTCACCAAGGTCACACCACATGGTCCTCAGCCCAGGCTTACCCTGCTGCCTCCTTGGAATTAAACCTGAGTAGGCAGAGAGAGGGTGGAAGGGGACCTGAAGTATCTTGAGACGGTCTCTCCTGACTGTTTCAGCACATGGATTACGACAAAAATCACAAACTGCGGACTTGGCAGATTGTCCCAGAGCAGGATGGGAATGTGATAGCCTTTTCCAAAGTCAGAGGAGGGATGGGTATTGAATACATCACAACAAATATGTGATATGTCCTGCGAATGATATGAAAAATTAAATACAAAGAAAAGTGAAGATGGAGCTTCTCAAATGACAGAGCTGTGGAGAGGGTGATGGGGGAGGTTGTGACGGAATGGGGGGTGAGGCAGCAGGGGAAATGGGGGGCAGAGTGCTAAATTTGTGAAAAGAAAAACATTGATGCTATGCATAGTCTGAAAGATGACATGTTTCCCTGGTCCAGATGGCAGTTTTTTTAGAGTTTTACTTGCATTTTCTGACTGAACAGACTTTGCTCGGATCCTGTTAGTAATGTTAGAACCCGGGGCTGGGGCTCCTGTTTTCTCGCCAAAGCACACTGACCCTGCTGTTCCGATGCAAGGGGGTTCAGAGGCTCAGAGAGCAGCAGCAGCTTGTGCTTCTGGGAAGTGGAAGGCTGGCTCCCAGGCAGCCTGTCCCGCCACTCCATAAAATGGAAGAACCTTGCCTCCCTGTGTGAACCCTCTTTGTGATTAGGAAGACAAATCCCTCCACTGAGTTGTCTACGAACAGGTGCTGCAGATGGCTGGACCCTGGTTCTTACAGGCTGTGGTTGGAAGCGAGGGAGGCTATTTTACTCTTGTTCAGCCCTGCTAAGTTGTTAGCTAAGGGTGGGCTCTCAGGAGACAATGAGTTATGTGAAATATAAGTAACGCCGAGGGCAGGAGGAGGGGTTTGCTGCAGACTGCCATGTTAGGTCTCGCTGTGAATCGATGGTGTATTACCTAAAGTTGCTTCTGTGATACCGTCATTGGGCAGCTTCAAAATGGGTCGGGATTCCATTTGCTGGAAGAGAATGGTTGGATACTTTTTCTTAGGGAATCCCAGGCAAGGGGGAATTCCTCAGAATCCTTCCTCATCTTGGAATTTGAATCCAAGGGCTATCTTTCTCAGACCAAAGGACTTCTCTGCGTTGTGCTATGCTTAGTCGCTCAGCCACGTCTGACTCTTTGAGACTCCATGGAGCCTGCCAGGCTGCATAGGGATTCTCTGTCCATGGGGATTCTCCAGGCGAGAAGACTGGAGTGGGTTGGCGTGCCCTCCTCCAGGGGATCTTCCCGACCCAGGGATTCAACCCAGGTCTCCCGCATTGCAGGCGGGTTCTTTACTGTCTGAGCCACCAGGGAAGCCCAGAGAGGCAAAAGAAAGAAGGGGACAAATATTACTTTCCAGATTGTTTTGCTCTTCTTAAGATTTCTAGATAATGATGGATGACCAATGCCTTTGTTCATAGTTATCAGCCTGTTAAAAAATCAGAGGCAATGTTCCATTTTGGTTTTAGCTGTCACTGATGTCTATTTATAGTCATGGCCAAATGTGACCTCATCCTCTAGGTTCTGCAAGCTCAGCAAAGTGAGGCCAGGTTAGCCTGATCACGGGTCTCTGAGGAGCACCCCAGATGCTGTGGTGTGTCTTGTCAGCAGGGCCAAGGTTTTTCTCTTTCTGCTACACCTCAAATGCCTCACTGCTCAGCACATCAGAGAACAAGGTGATGGGAGGAGCCATCTTTGAAATCAGAAAGCAAATGGAAGCTCCTGAGTATGTACAAGAGTTCCTGGATTTTCTTTCTTTTCCTTCCCTTCTTCACTCTCTCCCTTTCTTTCTTCCTTCCATCTTCTGCTTTCCTTTTCCTTTCTTCTTTTCTGTTTTGGAAGAACAGAACAGAGGAAAGAGAAGATGGTGAAGCAATGAAAAACTGGGTATGTCCCTGATGGAAGGGTCTTTGTGACACTGAAGTGTTCCTGGGATTCAAGTAGGACCCTGATTGTTTGTCTTCAGCAGACGGCGCATCGGTGATAATGGTGGCTCTTGACTTGCGGGGAGCTGTGGTGGCAGTGAGCCTGATCTCATCTCACAGCCCATTTTGGGGGGCCCCTAGTTCTTCCAGCCAATAATCACTATGTACTGCTCCCTCAGAAGTCAGTTTTTATTCATTTCCTGGAGTTTTTCATCCTTAGTTTCAGAAAAACCGACTTCGCCATAAAGCCAGAGTTTTATCTTTGAAGATCAACTCCATTTCTACGGCATGGTCTACATCACTGAAGTCATGAACATTTTTCCTTCTCTGAATCCGTGAGTCTTCACTAAGCTACTGATGGTTCCAGTGGTCCCTCCTTTCGTATTGCAGTCAATACATACTTTTTATGACTCGTGTGTCTTCCAGTCTACAAGGTCATAGAAATTGTAGGATTCGGTTGAGAAATCCAAGTCAGTTGTTAAAGAAACAGTAGTCCATTCAAGAGTTACGTGTTGATGTGTACAGAGGGGTTACATAATGAGACCTTGCACACAATGGTTTGCTTAGATGTGGTCCCTATCCCCCAGTGAATCAACACAGACTAAAACGTAGGCTGCTCGGAGAATCCCATGAAACTTGGGGAAAAACAGCACAGCAATGGGAAGAGCTTTGCAGTGGCTGAGAGGAAGCTAATGATCTTAGCCCCGGGCAGACCATACACCTGCCGCCCTCACCTTCTAGCAGCAAAAACCATATTTAAACCACATTTGTGCCATCGCAAAGATGTATTCTATAATGGAAGCAACCTTGATTTCAACAGAAGTGTTTAAACTTTAGTTTTTCTAAGATGAGGATAGCCCCAAATAAACCTGAACAAAATCAAGGACTAAAAAACATGGAGTAAGAAAACAGCAGTACAAATATTCCTTTTCCACTAAGGTCCTCATCAGCTGAAATCCCAAGCAGCTTCTTTGATTTCATTTTTGGTAATTGCAACAGAAAATTGCATCTGGACTGACAATGTGTATGCCACGCTTCAGCCCAATGTGCTTACAAATTGCCAAGTTATAGCAAAGCCCCAGCAGAAAGGATGGAGAGTTCTCACAGTAATACTGGCAGACCATTAAGAGCAGTGCCATTTACTGACACTACATCCTAGGAAAAAGAAATGAACTGGAAACTGTACATCAGGGTGATCAGCAATGTCAACTGGGTTCTGATTTTTCTTCTCACCCCCCTCCAAATAATTTGGCTTTCAAAATTGCATCTGCTGCTCTCTCTTTAGCACATACAAAATACATGCAGCATCTCATTGGAATTCTCCTTCTTTCCCCTTCTCCCTGCCTCCTGGAAATGTGTTCCTTTGGAGATGAATCTGGATATTTAACTGAAGCAGTGGAGATAATATTACAGACAAATTGCAATCACCTGTGGGGTAGGGAGGGAAGACTCTACTCTTGCGGGCTGGAATAGAATATTTTAGGAAATATTGAATTCCATGCTGGTTTCCATGTCCCAGTCAGAACTCTCTCAGTTCCCTCAGCCCATCAGTAAATACGTATTTAAAAAAAAAAAACAAAAACTAATTTCAATATTTACCTGAGTGAGACGTGAATATCCCTTAACTCAATAGAACTGACTTTTGTATATTTCAGTGGGTGGGATTAATATATCTCTATAATTATGAAAGACTTGGAATTAATTGGAGCTAACAGTATGTGTCAGAATGCTCACCATGTCCATTAAGCATCACCTGTGTAAAGAATTAACATTACAGAATGCTCGGGTCAGAGCACGTTCCTCGCTCCTAAAAGGGTGGGAAGATGTTCTGGAACACAGAACTTTCAGGGCTTAATCTTGAGCTTTTGCTAACTTCACTTGAAGAATCAGAAGTCTGATCCTCTTCCTGGCAAATACCCAGCAGCAGGATAGACACATTCAGAACACTAAACAGCAATAGCAGGTTTTTGTGCGTATGTGTTGTTTGCTGGTTGGTTGTGTATATGTGGCCATGTCTGTATATCTGAGCCAGCTTGAAGAAAAATGCACTGCTTAATCTCAGACAATCACTTGAAACAATTATCAACTAGTTCATCTGGTGGTTTCTAAAATAGAAGTTGTTTGATGAAGATACACTTCTGTTACATGCTGTTCCCTACAAGGGGAACAAGGACTGTTTCTCCCTCTATTTCTTGTAATACCTGGCTGATAATGGTTTTTTACTGAAGACAATTTCACTTATTTACACACTGAAAATAATTATACATAATAATAATAGTTGTCTTCCCTTAATATAGTATTGTTTGTGCTTTTAAAATATTCATGACTACTAGAGTATTAAGTGATCACATAGCGAAATTTCCCACTAAAACAAGAAAACAATAAACACAGCCTACCAAATGGTAAAGAATCCCCCTGCAATGTGAGAGACCTGGGTTCGATCCCTGGATTGGGAAGATCCCCTGGAGGAGGGCATGGCAACCCACTCTAGTATTCTTGCCTGGAGAATCCCCATGGACAGAGGAGCTTGGTGGGCTACAGCCCATAGGGTCACAAAGAGTTGGACACAACTGAGCAACTAAACAGAGCCCAGTGCTTTTAATGTATTTACCACTGTGTAAGAAGTCAATGTCCAATTCTCTAAACAGTGATCCATCAGCCCCATTGTGCTAAAGTGGGTTTCTATCAATCCCGAGGTCACCTTTGCTCTGCCTCTCCTGACCCTGAGTGGGAAAGGAAGAGTCTCCGGGGCACACCTAATAGCTCCTTGTGGTCAGGCAGCCATGGGAAGGGCAAGTGTACTGAAGCAGCAGAATCAATCCCTGGACTCATTAACCCAGCAGCCTCCCACCCCTCCCACGAGCTCCCCAGCCTCACAGCTTGCCACCACCCTTCCATCTCCCTGCTTCAGACTCACCCAAGCCACCTCCAAGGGTCTGTGCACCAGCTCACTACACCACACTTCCCTTCTGGCCCCTTGCAAACGGGCGGCTGGAACTTAAAGAAGCTTTCCCAGAGAAAACTGTCACTTGCCCCCTTACATACACACAGGCACACACACATGCACATACATACACAGACACACGCATGCACTGATAAGATTCCATGAGGGTCAGTGTTGTGGACAGACACCCCTCTGCTCGTGGCTCCAGCCCCCCTTCCCCTCTGCCCTGACTCCCCATGCCTTCCTCTGTCCGAGGATGCCCTGCTGCCTGGCACTCTGAGGCCCGATCGGCCGCTGCCTTCCCTCTCTCCTGCTTGAAAGCCATTGCCTCCATCACGACTCTGTTTGCCAGCCCTGCACTGTACTTCATTAGGCAGCTCTATTTAATGGCTTCTACAAAAGCCATCATTTTAGCCCAACTGCCTTGACTAAATTAAAATTTCCAATCTCTGTTTTAGTGTTCTGCAACTGATGTATACATAAGCAAAACTGGTCAACATCTGCCAGGGGGTTGGCCAAAAGTTCTGTAAAGATGTACTTCACATTTCTGAAGCATGTGCAAAGTAACAGCGTCCTTATCCTCCCGAGAGCTCTCATGGTTTTACTTCACCATTTGTTCAAACACACTTTAGCCGCGTAGAAGCCATGCAGTTGATTCTCCCCTTGGTTGCCATTTTATCTGTAGTGTCATTTTGAGTAATTGGGGTATGGTAGCTGATCAACTTACAGGTTTCTCATTGGCAGAAAGGGACCATGTTGGCACCAAGAAAGAATACGATGGGTCCTCTTGGTGCAGAAGCAAGTGTCCCCCTCTTGCACTTGGCTACCCAAGACCATTAGGAAATAAGCTTAATAAAGCCTCCAAGTGTATATGTCGTCACTCTGCCCAGGCAGAGGGAAGCACCTATGGATGAAACACCACACACCAACATGGAAAGATGGTCAATGTACATATTTAGTCAGTGATCTGTGAAAGTTTTTGAATTAGTTTTTAAAGCTTTGTTAAGACCAGAACGCACAGATGTTGAAAACAAGTTCAGATGTAGCGACAGATGGTATTTGATTATGAAGCAGACTGTTCATATAATACAAAGATGCTACTTCTGCCATACACAAGTAACTGCAGAGAGTGCAGTAGAAATTTTGGAAGGCAAGCGCTTCGAGAGGGTCTTTGTGCAGCAATAACGTTCCCATTTTCCAGCAGTGCTAGAATTGTGATAATTTCCCCCTTTTCTTTTCAATCAGGGCCTCTCTTGGCCCTTCCATGCCCCGCCTGCCTCTCCAGCCTCTTTTACTCCAGCCTTCAAAAGTCCTCTCTCCTTTCGGTGAATTGTCTCACCTCGCCATCACGCCTTTCACAACCTCGGTGTCGTTCAGAGAATGCACAGCCTCATCCAAGGCAGGCTCGTGCCCAAAGTTAGGGGAAACTAGGAAGCGGCTGCCAACGTTCCCATCATGTAAGGAAAAAGATTTCATCGCTCATGCTTTGCAATGAGAACTTGACCTTTAAACAGAAGCCAGGTTACAGCTTCTAACGTGCTACTGCACACGTGCTGAGGTTGCTGCTAGCTCAGCCTGAGACTCAGCTCTCTCTTCTGTACAATGGGGATAACATTGGTCCCTCTGATCTCTTGGGGGAGCCAAGGAGGTCATAGAGGATGCTGGATTGGGAACTTGTCTTGGAAACTAGAAAGTGCTGCTGACAGGCATGTAACTGTCATTGTCAAAGCCTGAGAATGGGAAAGTATGGTATCTGAGGTTGGAAGGAGAAATCACCCTGTGCCTTGGGGATTCTCAATCAGAAATCCACTCTCCTTCCATGTAGGTTCTAGAAAAATGCTACAATATCCAAAATTGAGCTTATTAAATGATGTGAGGCCAGCAGACACCCTGGCTGGAGAGGTGTGCCCTCCAAATGGTTATTTCACTTTTTTAAACCAGGGACTGTGGAGGACCAGTGACGTTGAGCCTGGGGTGCCATCAGATCTGGTCCATGAGAGAACCTTCTCGGCGGAAGTCCTGAGTGTAGGGCCAGGGAACAGACACGCTTGGTAAAGAAGAACGTGGATTCAACAGCCTCCATTCCAGACTCCTTTAGAATCCAAGCTTTTAAGGCTAAGTAAGTTACCAGGCCCAGTTTCCAAAGCTTTTCCTGAGTCTATTGCTTTCTTTTCTCAGCACAGGATGCCTGGGTCTGTGTTACAGTGTCGGTGTGGTGGGGGACAGACAGGGAGGTAAGGGCAGTGCAGCCTCGTTTCTGCAGGCTTGCAAGCCCACCGCCCATCCCTTGCAATCCAAACCTCTTGTTTTGAAGAGCTCACTATGTGCCAAATAATATTTAATAAACACAGATGAGCCATGGAAGATGAGGGAAAGAACCAGCGTGCCAAAATGAGTTGGAGGAGATTTTGAAGGATGGCAGTATGGTGGAGTGGGTAGAGAGCCACTCTGGATGGACTCAGGATGGAGGTGGAAGAGGGTACAGGGAGGAGTTGTCAGGTCTCCTCCTGGGGTGAAGGGTGCTATGACAGTATGGCACACGATAGGACAGCATAGGATGCTATGATATTTTACATACAGCACCTGCAAAAAATCTCTTCCTTTTGGCTAGCTTTATTGGTTAGCTGGTTAAAGAAACAGACATGGTTTTAGTGAAGGTAAAGCTGATCGTATATATGTATAACTGACTCACTTTGCTATACACCTGAAACAAACACAGCATTGTTAATCAACTATGCTCCATTATAAAATAATTTTTTAAAAAATGCTGCCAAGACATTGAATTATAATAAATGTCTGGGGTTAGATTAGCCAGTTAAAGAAAGGGATTATATTATCTCTCCAAGTTGCAAATGTATGTTAAAGCTCTCTGCATCTTGACTGCAGATGGGACTGGTGACATAATTTGCAGGGCTCTGACCAGAAGGCAAATGTGTGGCCCTTTGTTTAAAAATGATTAAGAACGTCAGGAGAGTACCAGATGAGCAGCAAAGCAGACATGGCACTCTCCGAAGTGTGGGACCCTGAGTGACCAGGTGGCTTTCACATTTGCGAAGCTGGCCCTTCTGCAGGGGAAAGATGCAGAGGAAACTTTCTCTGATCACCTCCATCTAGAATCTCTGCAGTGCTTGGGAGATTTCTGTGGTTTCGGTATCAATTTATTGAACCCCAAGACACTAAGTGATTATCCAAAATATTGAGGAAAATGGAAAGCAGTGGCCACAGACCGCAGCCTGGGCAAGCCTTGAGAAGCCCTGGGGTTGCTCTCAAAGCCTATCATTAATCAGATTTATGAACTTACCCATGAGAAAGGAATAACCAGGCCTTCCTGCTCCAGGAGTCTCTCAGGGTTGTGTGCTCCCAGAATGACAATATGACTGTCAGAGTGTAAAGTACAGTGGCTGGCAAGTTGATGCTCTCGGTTCAGGCCATGTGCACTGCGGGGTAGTGGTGGGGAGGTGATCGACTAGTCAGCCGGTCAGGATTGGTGTGGTGTCGTTGCGGGGGCTTCCATAGGTAACGCAGTCATAATGGAGGGTGCATTGGTGCTTCAAGCCAGGCTGGTGGATCCTCTCTCTGAATATTTCAATAAATACTACCAATTCCCCAGGCTCTGTAAGAAGAAGCTTTAAGTAAAGCTATGCAAGTTTGTGGACTTCCCAGGTAGCTCAGTGGTAAAGAATCCTGCCAATGCAGGAAACATAGGTTTGATCCCTGGGTCAGGAAGATCCCCTGGAGTAGGAAATGGCGACCCACTCTGGTATTCTTGCCTGGGAAATTCCACAGACAGGGGAGCCTAGTGGACTATAATCTGTGGGGTTGCAAAGTCAGACAAGACTGAGAATGTGCACAATCAGCTCTTCACCTCCACCCCTTTTCCCCGCAAATCACCATCACTCTACATTGCTGGTCAGCATCTCTGAGGAAAACATTTCTATCACCTCGCCTGGGACTATCTCTGAAGAAAGGAGATACAAGTAATTTTTCCAAGTGGGCCTGAGTTGTGTGTCCTGCTCTTGGGGAAAACTGGCTCCATTAAGGGGATAGCACCCAGCTAGTCCATGCCCAAATTTCTGCCGATAGAAACTATGAGATGATGAATCTGTCTTGCTTTAGACCACAAAATATGTGGTAATTTGTTCTATAGCCATGGAAAACCTGTATGTATTTCAGTGTTTTATTATTGGATGTAAGAGAAACCACAGAACCGACTCATTGGTAAAGGCCCTCAATGGAAGGACTCATTGGAAGGACTGATGCTGAAGTTGAAGCACCAATAGTTTGGCCACCTGATGCAAAGAACTGACTCATTGGAAAAGACCCTAATGCTGGGAAAGATTGAAGGCAGGAGGAAAAGGGGACAACAGAGGATGAGATGGTTGGATGGCATCACCAACTCAATGGACATGAGTTTGATCAAGCTCTGGGAGTTGGTGATGGACAGGGAAGCCTGGCATGCTGCAATCCACGGGGTCACAAAGAGTTGGACACGACTGAATGACTGAACCATGACTGAATTGAACTGAACAGATCAAGATCTTGTTATATGGTTGAATTTCTCCCTCTTCACGGTCATTCCTACAAAGTACTTAAGAAACCTAGCCCATTCCCTGCCCATGTTCCTGGTTGCCAAGCCCTCCTTCAGAGAATCACAGCACTCTGAGCATGTCTAGACAGGACTCTCATAATAGTCACCTCTGCTGCCTCCTGGGCCAGTTTCCCTGGAGCTATAACACCTTAGGCTCCACCAGTTTTTCACAAGAGCAAGTGACCTGGTGCGGGGGACTGCCCGTGAAGGGTTAAGTCTTGGGAGCTGCTCAGCAGGTATGCAGAGCCTTAGGCACGTTCCTAAGCTCCCTGTCCCGCCACCCTCAAGAATTTTTATAGCCCTTAAGGCCCCAAGATGTCTTGTTTCTGCAACATGTAAGATAGATAATCTTATAGTGCTCTGTACACAATGGTAAGGGTCTGGTGATTGTATCCTGAGGTTAAAAAATAATCCTGTGCATGTCTTAAGTCACGTATTTTAGCCTATAAATATTGTAGCCTAATAAAGAAAGGCATCAGCCATTTGTGGTCTGATCCTCTCAACCCCATCTTTTGTCTCTATCTCTTACTTTTCTTAGCGGGGACACTCCGTTCTCTCCCTGTGCAGGTGCAACTCTTGCTTGTGCTGGCCGCGGCAGGTGGCGCCCAACGTGGGGCAGCTCGACAGTTTTCCTCGCCACTACTCTTATTAAGCTGAAAAGAGTGAGTATATAAGTATACAAGTGATTTAAATTAAGGAGGAGTAGTAAGGTATATAGTTGAGAGTATAAATATGGGACAGACGCATAGTCGTCAATTGTTTGCACATATGTTATCTGTGATGTTAAAACACCGGGGAATTACTATTTCCAAACCTAAATTAATCAATTTTCTTTCATTTATTGAAGAAGTTTGCCCTTGGTTCCCCAGAGAAGGCACAGTAAGTTTAGAGACGTGGAAGAAGGTAGGGGAACAAATTCGGACTCATTATACTTTACATGGCCCTGAAAAGGTTCCTGTAGAAACTTTATCCTTTTGGACACTAATTCGTGATTGCTTGGACTTTGATAATGATGAATTAAAACGTTTAGGAAATTTTTTAAAACAGGAAGAAAATCTTCTTCATGTTCCTGATTCGGAGCCCAAGTATGCTGTTCCCGAGGGAATTGAAGGTGACCCTCCATTTTGTAACTTATCGCGTCCTTCGGATAATGATGATTCACTTTCCTCCACAGATGAGGCGGAATTAGACGAAGGGGCTGCTAAATACCATCAAGAAGACTGGGGTTTTTTAGCACAAGAAAAAGGGGGGTTAACATCTAAAGATGAATTGGTTGAATGTTTAAAAAACCTCACTGTTGCTTTACAGAACTCAGGAATTAAGCTTCCTAATAACAACTCAAAATCCCCTTCTGCTCCGCCTCTTCCCCCTGCCTATGCTCCTTCTGTTGTTGCGGGTCTTGATCCCCCTCCGGGGCCTCCTCCTCCGCCGCCATCTGAAATTGTGTCTCCGCTACAAAAGGCATTAAGACAAGCACAACGACTTGGTGAGGTTGTCTCCGATTTTTCTCTTGCTTTTCCTGTCTTTGAACATAACAACCAGCGTTTCTATGAAGCACTGCCTTTCAAACAATTAAAAGAGTTAAAGATTGCTTGCTCACAATACGGTCCTACCGCTCCATTCACTGTTGCTATGATAAAAAAATTTGGGTACTCAAAATCTACCCCCAAATGATTAAAAACAAATAGCTAGAGCTTGTCTTTCGGGGGGAGATTATTTATTATAGAAATCTGAATATGTTAAACAGTGTGCTCGTATAGCCGATGTTAATCGGCAGCAAGGTATACAAACCTCCAGTGACACCTACAAATATATTGATCATGTTATTATTATTGTTACAGCGGATACAAAACGGAGAGGCTACGGCTTTTTGGGCATACATTCCTGACCCGCCTATGATTCAATCATTAGGATGGGATAAAGAAATAGTACCTGTCTATGTCAACGACACAAGTCTTTTAGGAGGAAAATCCGACACTCATATTTCCCCTCAGCAAGCCAATATCTCCTTTTATGGTCTTACTACGCAACATCCTATGTGCTTTTCTTATCAATTACAACATCCTCACTGTATACAGGTGTCAGCTGATATATCCTATCCTCGAGTGACTATTTCTGGCATTGATAAAAAAACCGGAAAAAGATCGCACCGTGACGGAACTGGACCTCTCGACATTCCGTTTTGTGACAAACATCTAAGCATCCGCATAGGGATAGACACTCCTTGGACTTTATGTCGAGCCCTGGTTGCGTCGGTGTACAACATCAACAATGCAAATACCACCTTTTTGTGGGATTGGGCACCTGGGGGAAAACCTGATTTTCTTGAAAATCCAGGACAGCATCCACCCATTCTCTCTGTAAACACTGCTAATGTATATCAAACAGAACTGTGGAAACTTTTGGCTGCCTTTGGTCATGGTAATAGTCTATATTTGCAACCCAATATCAGTGGAAATAAATATGGTAATGTAGGAGTTACGGGGTTTTTATATCCCCGAGCTTGTGTCCCTTACCCATTCATGTTGATACAAGGCCATATAGAAATAACATTGTCATTGAATATTTATCATTTAAATTGTTCTAATTGCATACTTACCAATTGCATAAGAGGTGTTGAAAAAGGCGAACAAGTTATAATAGTAAAACAACCCGCTTTTGTAATGTTACCAGTTAAAATAACTGAAGCTTGGTATGACGAGACTGCTTTAGAATTGCTACAACGCATTAACACGGCTCTTAGCCGCACTGAAAGAAGTGTAAGCCTGATTGTTCTGGGTATAGTATCTTTAATCACCCTTATAGCAACTGCTGTTACCGCTTCTGTATCTCTAGCACAATCCATTCAAGCTGCTCATACTATAGATTCCTTGTCATATAACGTTACTAAAGTAATGGGAACACAAAAAGATATAGATAGAAAAATAGAAGATAGATTATCAGCTTTATATGGTGTGGTTAGAGTTCTAGGGGAACAAGTTCAGAGCATTAACTTTCGTATGAAAATTCAATGTCATGCTAATTATAAATGGATTTGTGTTACTAAAAAGGCCTATAATGCATCTGACTTTCCGTGGGATAAGGTGAAGAAACATCTACAAGGAATTTGGTTTAATACTAATGTTTCTCTAGATCTATTGCAATTACATAATGAAATCCTTAATATTGAAAATTCTCCTAAGGCTACTTTAAATATAGCTGATACTGTCAACAATTTTTTACAAAATTTATTTTCTAACTTCCCTAGCCTGCATTCACTGTGGCAAAGCATAATTGCTGTGGGCGTGGTTTTGACTGTTGTACTTATCGTGATTTGTTTGGCTCCTTGTTTTATTCGTAGTATTGTTAAAGAATTTTTACATGTGAAAATTCTGATACATAAAAACATGTTGCAACACCAACATCTTATGGAACTTTTAAAAAATAATAAAGAGAGGGGAGCTGCGGGGGACTGCCGGTGAAGGGTTAAGTCTTGGGAGCTGCTCGGCAGGTATGCAGAGCCTTAGGCACGTTCCTAAGCTCCCTGTCCCGCCACCCTCAAGAATTTTTATAGCCCTTAAGGCCCCAAGATGTCTTGTTTCTGCAACATGTAAGATAGATAATCTTATAGTGCTCTGTACACAATGGTAAGGGTCTGGTGATTGTATCCTGAGGTTAAAAAATAATCCTGTGGATGTCTTAAGTCACGTATTTTATCCTATAAATATTGTAGCCTAATAAAGAAAGGCATCAGCCATTTGTGGTCTGATCCTCTCAACCCCATCTTTTGTCTCTATCTCTTACTTTTCTTAGCGGGGACACTCCGTTCTCTCCCTGTGCAGGTGCAACTCTTGCTTGTGCTGGCCGCGGCAACCTGGTGCCCACACAACCTACTGGGCAGCAGTATCAACACCACCATTGCTAGTGTGAATTTTTTTTCTATGACTGGGTAACAAACTATCATGCATTTAGTGGTACAGCGCACACGACAAAGCATACTGCAGACACAAGGCTTCTGCTGCTGCTAAGTCGCTTCAGTCGTGTCCTACTCTGTGCGACCCCATAGACGGCAGCCCACCAGGCTCCCCCATCCCTGGGATTCTCCAGGCAAGAACACTGGAGTGGGTTGCCATTTCCTTCTCCAGTGCATGAGAGTGAAAATTGAAAGGGAAGTCGCTCAGTCGCGTTAGACTCTTAACAACCCCATGGACTGCAGCCCACCAGGCCCCTCCGTCCATGGGACTTTCCAGGCAAGAATACTGGAGTTGGGTGCCATTGCCTTCTCTGCAGACACAAGGGGGGATTTTCAATTAGATATATTTAAATTTAAGTTTTGGATTTCTTGAGCCTCCTACTTACCATCCTAGATAGCATGTTAAAAAGCAGAGATACTGCTTTGCCAACAAAGGTCCGTCTAGTCAAGGCTATGGTTTTCCCAGTGGTCTTGTATGGATGTGAGAGTTGGACTATAAAGAAAGCTGAGCGCCAAAGGATTGGTGCCTTTGAACTGTGGTGCTGGAGAAGACTGTTGAGAGTCCCTTGGACTGCAAGGAGATCCAACCAGTTCATCCTAAAGGAGACCAGTCCTGGGTGTTCATTGGAAGGACTGATGCTTGAGGCTGAAATCCAATACTTTGGCCACCTCATGTGAAGAGTTGACTCATTGGAAAAGACCCTGGTGCTGGGAGGGATTGAGGGCAGGAGGAGAAAGGGAGACAGAGGATGAGATGGCTGGATGGCATCACCAACTCGATGCACATGAGTTTGGGTGAATCCCAGGAGTTGGTGATGGACAGCGAGGCATGGCGTGCTGTGATTCATGGGGTCGCAAAGAGTCACACTCGACTGAGCAACTGAACTGACCTGAACTGAACTTACCATCGATTACCCTAAAATCAGCATATAGAAGACACTAATTAAAGTTCTTGGAACAAATAAATGAAGCTAAAAATTACTCATGATGACAATGTCATCAAGATGGTGGAAGCCACAGGCTTTGTTCTTCCACAGAAACACCAACTTATCATTACATGGTCCAAAAGCCTTTCAGAAAACTCCAGAAACAACTTACAAAGTCATAGTTATACATGTATCCATCTGTTCACCTGAAACTACCACAACATTGTTAATTGGCTATATCCCAATACAAAATAGAAGGTTTAAAGTTACCAAAAAAAAAGAGAAAAGTATGTGGTTATGGACTGAAACTGTTGAGTTCCCGAATATAATGAACATTAACCAAAGACTGTTAAGGTTTAGTAGAGATCAAACAAAGCTTCTGAGAGAAGAGCCTTGTGTATCGTAGATAATAACTGTCCACTAAAGCTGCAAAGCATTTCAAAAACTCAGAAAGATGGGAGATACATATCTGTTACAAAAATTGGCTCATTGGTTCTTTCATTTGCTCATTTCACTCTAATCACTGAAAATCAATCTTCATGTATATATTTTTCTTTTTTTTAATTGGAGGATAATGCCTTCACAATGTTGCTTTAGTTTCTGCTGTACAGCAATATGAATCAGCTATATGGATACATATATCCTCTCCCTCTTGAAACACCCTCCATCCCCCATTCCACCCCTTCATATATATTTTTTAAGGAAGATAAAAGAGTCTGAAATGCTTCTAGAACTCAGAAAAAATTGAAGTAATTAGCAACACTAATATAACTGAATGTTATGAAGGCTTTACACTTAAAAAAAAAGTTACAGAAGCCCTGGCAAACTGAAGGCCAAAAACAGTGCGTTGTAACAGCTTCCTCTCTTGGAAATCAAAAGTGTTAAAGACTTGGAGACTATAGTAGAGACAGGTAGCAGAATGATCCTCTCCATTGATTCGTGGCCTTTAGAAGACCATCTGCAAATACAACTGCCCAGAGAAAACCACCATGACTTGCCATAGTGGGGAAAATGAAAGTGAGAGTCATTCAGTTGTGTCTGACTCTGTGACCTCATGGACTACGCAGTCTATGGAATTCTCCAGGCCAGAATATTGGAGTGGGTAGCCTTTCCCTTCTCCAGGGGATCTTTCCAACCCAGGGATCGAACCCAGGTCTCCCTCATTGCAGGCAGATTCTTTACCAGCTGAGCCACAAAGGAAGCCCAAGAATACTGGAGTGGATAGCCTATCCCTTTTCCAGGGGATCTTCCTGACCCAGAAATCAAACTGGGATCTCCTGCATTGCAGGAGGATTCTTTACCAGCTAAGCTGCAAGGGAAGCCCCATAGTGGAGAAAGAGAACCTCACAGAAGCATTGTCAGAGCTTCTGGATGTCTCATCATTTGAGAATCAAGGAAAGTCAAGCGCATTTGGCAGCCTTAGTGAAATGCATGTCTACTGATATGTGTATTTTAAGTTTGAAATTGCTTCATGATTTGGGAACTGATTTATTTATAAAGCCTTGTAAAGTTATAGATAATAAATCACGTTTAGTTACACACGGTGAAAAGTTAATTTTCATAGAAAAAATTTGACACAAACGTATCATCTCAGAGTTTTCATGTGGTAGGAGTCTTGGTATGGGTTAGCTGGGTGCTCTGCTCAGAGTCTTATCAGGCTGAGATCAAAGTGTGGCTAGGACTATGATCTCATGCAAGGCTTGAGAGTCTCATCCAAGTGCTCCAGCTGTTGGCAGAATTCTGTTCCCTGTGATCTCAGTTCTGAAGGCATTATTCTCTTGCTGGCTGTTGACTAGGGACCATTTTCAACTACTAGAGGCTGCCATCGGGTCCTTGCCATGTGGCCCCCTATAATAGACAGTTCTTAACATGGCATTTCCTTTTACAAAGCAAGCAGAAAAATCTCTTTTAAGAGCTCACCTAATTAGTCCAAGCACATTCAGGGTAACTCTTTTGATTAACTCATAGTCAACTGCTTAGGGATCATAATTGCATCTGCAAAGTACTATCATCTTTGCCATATAATGGAGCCATACAGTGAGAGTGATAACTCATCATACTCATAGGTTCTGCCCACATACAAAGTAAGGAAACTTTACAAGACATGTATACAAGGGACAAGAATCTTAAAGATTGCCCAGATATTGACAACCACATGGAATATAAAGAGAACACAGCCATCTCTAAAGACTAAAGGACTCATAGGAGTTAGGAGAGGAGGTATAATTCTTTTTAATTTATTTTATTGAGGTTAAGTAGATTTACAATGTTGTATTAATTTTTACTATACAGCAAAGTAATTCTCTCTATATATACACATATATATTCTCTTCCATTGTAGTTTACTACAGGATATTGACTATAGTTCTCTGTGTCATATAGTAGGACCCTGCTGTTTATCCATTCTATATATGATAGTCTTCATCTGCTAGTCTCAGAGTCCCATTGCTTCCATCCCCTGCCTCTCCTCCCCTCTGGCAACCACAAGTCTATTCTTATTTGTGAGTCTGCTTCTGATACGTACATATGTTCATCTGTGTCAGATTTTACATTGCACATATAAGTGATATTATACGGTATTTGTCTTTGTGTGTCTGACTTCATTTAGTATGATAATCTCTAGGTCCATCTATGTTGCTGAAAATGGCATTATTTCTTTATTTTTTACTCCTGAGCAATACTCCATTGCATATATATAGCACATCTTCTTCATCCATTCATCTGTTGATGGACATTTAGGTTGTTCCCATGTCTTGGTTACTGTAAATAATGCTGTTTTGGACATAGCTGTGCATGTATCTTTCTGAATTACAGTATATGCCCAGGAGTGGGGTTGTTGAATCATATGGTAGTTCTATTTTTAGGTTTTTGGGGAACTTCTATGCTGTTTTCCATAGCGGCGGTTCCAGTTTACATTCCCAGCAGGTGCGGTTTTAATGGTGCTTGAGGGAACTCGCAATTGGATAATAGTAGCTGCATGTTGTGGTCTTCCAAGACAGCAAAACTTGGGGTCCTCTAATCCAGAGAAATTCACGACTTCCGGTTTGTATACTCCCATAGTTTTCAGTAATACATTTTCTTCCATGCGTTTTATTCTTCCTATTTCTATTGAGGCAAACCTTATTACTATCTGTGGTGTGGGGGGGGAATTTTTATTTTGAGTGTTTTCAATTTTCCTTCTTTCCCCTGATTCCTAACATGGAATAATGATTGTTTGTAGAGGCAACTCTCAGAATCTCCTTTGCTGTGGAAAATCTAGGTGATGAGCATATGATAGAGAGTATGAAAGAAAGAAACCTGAGGGTTTCATGAACTAGATAAGGTAGCAGGTAAGAACACAAGCTCTGGAGCCAGACAGACAAGGTTTAAATCTCAATTTTTCCCCTAACTAGCTGACTGACCTTGGGCAAATCATTTCCTTCTACGTCTGTGTCTTTATGTATGGGATATAATTATGCTATCTTTCTTTGGTGATCGGAAGATTAAATGAGTCGATATATGTGAAGTAGCTGGATCCATTCCTGGGATGCTGTAATTCTATATATGCATTTATTATTCCTCACCATTCACAGAGGGAAGCATTGTAAGAGATTGGGAACGGTGGGAAAATGTTTACACATGGATTTGAGGAAGTTGGAAGTGAAAAGTAGGAGTTGAGTGTGGGTGGGTTTCAGGGAGCTGATGCTGACATGTGGGAGATTTTAGAAGGAGCAGAGATGGAGACAAAGAAATTTTCACATTTGTTGTGCTTTAACGTTGCACTTTGTCTTATAGCATATCACTTAGAAATTGTGTAAAGATTTGAAGTGCTATTAATTACTTAATTGTTTCAAGAGAGAATTTATTTAAAGGCACTGCTGGGCTTGGAGAAGGCAATGGTAACCCACTCCAGTACTCTTGCCTGGAAAATCCCATGGACGGACGGATGGGCCTGGTGGGCTGTAGTCCATGGGGTCACTATGAGTCGGACACGACTGAACGACTTCCCTTTCACGTTTCACTTTCATGCATTGGAGAAGGAAATAGCAACCCACTCCAGTGTTCTTGCCTGGAGAATCCCAGGGATGGGGGAGCCTGGTGGGCTGCTGTCTATGGGATCGCACAGAGTCAGACATGACTGAAGCAACTTAGCAGCAGCAGCAGGTTAAACTTGAAATTTTTAGCAGACATCTGAGACAAAATTTAAATAGACAGTTGGTTGTAGGAGTCTGAGAGATTATCCAGCTTGAGCCACACATTTGGGAACTGCCTGTGTATAGATGGTCTTCCAGGCCACAAGGCTGAGTAAGATCATTTAGCTATTTTCATTGAGCTATTGTACATACTGGAGAGAAGTCTGATAATAGCTCTTGGGTACCCCTAGTCCTGGAGAAGGTGATGGCATCCCACTCCAGTACTCTTGCCTGGAAAATCCCATGGATGGAGGAGCCTGGTGGGCTGCAGTCCATGGGGTCGCTAGGAGTCGGACACGACTGAGCAACTTCACTTTCACTTTTCACTTCTATGCATTGGAGAAGGAAATGGCAACCCACTCCAGTGTTCTTGCCTGGAGAATCTCAGGGATGGGGAGCCTGGTGGGCTGCCGTCTATGGGGTCGCACAGAGTTGGACACGACTGAAGCGACTTAGCAGCAGCAGCACCCCTAGTCCTGCTATTGGTTACCTTTATAGCCTTAAATATCATCCTTAAATCTCTAATTCTACTTCTGTCATCATTAGACTGTGAGGGCATTACAGTTGAGGGCATTAATATTCCTACTTCTTCCCTCCCTCCATCTCCCAACTTTGGCCGGTCATGCCTTTGTTTTTACTTTGCCACCGCTGAAAACCTTGACATCCTTCTCTGTAACCACCTTAGAGTTCACTCTCTTAGGTTCATATACTAATCCTCAGTGGTAACAGACAGTAAACAGCATTTATACTATCAAAGTATGTAAGTGTTGGGCATTGCTAAGCCAGGCTGAGTGTCAAGAGCACATTTTCTTCTTGACTGGTTCAAATTATTCATTAACTAAATAGCCATTGACTTCCTGCCTCATCACAGGCAGTTTTAGTTGTCTGCATTATGCAAAACAAGTTGCCTGCCCTCATTAAACTTACCTTCTGGCATGGATTCCATATCACTTGTGGGAGAATGTTTCTAGAGTTCATTCAAAAGTATTCTTTTTTTTAACCCCCTTTTATTTATTTTATCAGCTTTTGGGTCTGATTTCAATATCACTATGCCAGACTTTTTTAGTTATTGTTGGCATAATATATATATATTTTTAAAATGCATTATCTTCACATAATTTATCAATTGCTTAAAATCATATTTTATTTTCCCTTAATTTCTCTTTCATAAAATTTTTTCAGTTTATTTTTTGATTCTCTTAGAGTTTCCCTTGGTTATTTTCTTTTTTCCTTGTTATGAGATGAAACATAATTTCACTATCATTTCACAAATATTTTTGGTTTCTTACTCATTCTGCCCACCATGCAGAATCTTTCTAACTTTTCTAAAGACATCTTTCTTGCAGCTATTGAGTTCCTGTTCTAACTTAAACTAGTTATACTCTAAGTTTGCTGCACAACTGTCAACCTGTCTTCCATCTTTATTCCACATCTTCATCTTTTTTTGCTTTTTAGCTTCATTCTGTTTGAATATAGTGCATGTAAATTTTTCAGAAAGACTATATGGAAAATAAGCTTTTCAATCAGCACATATTGGAATCTTTATTCTTATGCTTGTTGATAGTTTGGATTAATACTATTCTAGATTTTCATAGGGCTTCCCTTATGGCTTAGCTGGTAAAGCATCCACCTCCAATGTGATAGACCTGGGTTCCATCCCTGGGTTGGGAAGATCCCCTGGAGAAGGAAAAGGGTCCCCACTCCAGTTTTCTGGCCTGGAGAATTCCATTGACTGTATAGTCCATGGGGTCACAAAGAGTCAGATACGACTAAGCGACTTTAAAAAAAAGTTTTTGTATTGAACATTTGAATAGTGTTTTAGAAAGTAACAAAAAGTTCAAGCCGCAAATAAGAAAAAAAAAACCATTTAGGCAGTGGGAACATCAGTGCAAATGTACTGAGACATGAACTGACAGAGGATATATTGGAAACTACAGGAAATTCAATATTGTAGGGACATAAAGGGCAAGAATTAGAGGGAAGGGATTTCCCTGGAAGTCTAGTAGTTAAGAATTCACCTTCCAATGCAGGGTCAGTTCAGTCGCTCAGTTGTGTCTGACTCTTTGCAACCCCATGAACTGCAGCATGCCAGGCTTCAGTGTCCATCACCACCTCCTGGAGTTTACTCAAACTCGTGTCCATTGACATGGTGATGCCATCCAACCATCTCATCCTCTGTTGTCCCCTTCTCCTCCTGCCTTCAATCTTTCCCAGCATCAGGGTCTTTTCAAATGAGTCAGCTCTTCGCATCAGGTGGCCAAAGTATTGGAGTTTCAGTTTCAACATCAGTCTTTCCAGTGAACACCCAGGACTGATCTCCTTTAGGATGGACTGGTTGGATCTCCTTGCAGTCCAAGGGACTCTCAAGAGGCTTCTCCAACACCGCAGTTCAAAAACATCAGTTCTTCTGTGCTCAGATTTCTTTATAGTCCAACTCTCACATCCATACATGACTACTGGAAAAACCATAGATTTGACCAGATGGATGTTTGTTGGCAAATAATGTCTCTGCTTTTTAATATGCTGTCTAAGTTGGTCATAACTTTTCTTCCAAGGAGCAAGCGTCTTTTAATTTCATGGCTGCAGTCACCATCTGCAGTGATTTTGGAATCCCCCTAAAATAAAGTCTGACACTGTTTCCACTGTTTCCCCATTTATTTGCCATGAAGTGATGGGATTGGATGCCATGATCTTAGTTTTCTGAATGTTGAGCTTTAAGCCAACTTTTTCACTCTCCTCTTTCACTTTCATTAAGAGGCTCTTTATTTCCTCTTTGCATTCTGCCATAAGGATGGTGTCATCTGCATATCTGAAGTTATTGATATTTCTCCTGGCAATCTTGATTCCAGCTTCCTCCAGCCCAGCATTTCTCATGATGTACTCTACATATAAGTTAAATAAGCAGGGTGACAATATAGAGCCTTGACGTACTCCTTTTCCTATTTGGGACCAGTCTGTTGTCCCATGTCCAGCTCTAACTGTTGCTTCCTGACCTGCATACAGGTTTCTCAAGAGGCAGGTCAGGTGGTCTGGTATTCCCATCTCTTTCAGAATTTTCTGCAGTTTGTGGTGATCCACACAGTCAAAGGCTTTGGCATAGTCAATAAGGCAGTAGTAGATGTTTTTCTGGAACTCTCTTGTTTTTTTGATGATCCAATGGATGTTGGCAATTTGATCTCTGGTTCCTCTGCCTTTTCTAAAACCAGTTTGAACATCTGGAAGTTCATGGTTCATGTATTGTTGAAGCCTTGCTTGGAGAATTTTGAGCATTACTTTGCGAGCATGTGAGACGAGTGCAATTGTGTGATAGTTTGAGCATTCTTTGGCATTGCCTTTGCAATGCAGGGTATGCAGGTTCAATCCCTGCTCAGGGGACTAAGATCCTACATGCAGCAGAGCAACTAGCTGGTGTGCTGTAACTAAGGTCTGACACAGCTAAAAATGAATAAATATTGGGAAAAAAAGAAGGATTAGAGGGAAGGGAGGAAGCGGTGGGAAATACAGCAAGAGGAAAAGGTAGGGGTGATATCCTAAGGGGTCTTATCTGCCACGCTAAGAGGATTGGCTATAATCCTGAAGTGAAAGGGAGCCCCAGATTAGTGATAATCTGGGAAATACCAGTGATGTGATATAGAAAGATTGATTGCTTACAACAGTGGTTTGGAGGATTGCCATGAGATTGGAAGAAAGGGGTGCAACACAAAAGAAGCTTTCATGATAGCAGGAATGGAGAGCTGGGGAAGGAACCAGGGACAGATCATAATGGGTGTGAAGAGCCACACTAAAAAATCTGAACTCTATTCTGGAGCAATGGTGAAACTGTAGATGTTGAATAGAGGGGCAGATGAGTGCTTCCATAAAATCACTCTACACGTAGTACAGGAGAATGAATGCATGTTGGGGTGGAAACACCCGGTGTAAAAATGCCACTCCTGATATTGTTTCCTTCTTGCCAATGTAGAACCAGAGATCAGAGTTGATGGGGACCTGAGTTAAGAATTGTGTCTAGAGGGACTTCCCTGGTGATCCAGTCGTTAAGAATCCACCTTCCAATGCAGGGGATGTGGGTTCAACCCCTGGTCATTCCACATGCCTCAGGGCAACTGACTCCACATGCTGCAAGCACTGAGAATGCATGCTCTGGAGTCCATGTGCCACAGCTAGAAAGAAGTCCACATGCTGCAACTAAGACTCGATACAGTCAAAAAAATAAAGTATTAAAAAAAAAAAAAAAAAGAGCTGCACCTAGGCAGAAGTGAATGGATTTGAGTGGTATACGGAATGTGAATGGACGGCCATATAATGGTTGATGAGATGTGGGACTTGAGAGAAGAAAGACAGAAGACTTCTGGGTTCTTGGCTTGGGCTAGTAGATGAGTGGATGATGATACCATTCACTGAAGAAAAGACATTTTCGGGGAAGGATGTTATAATCAGGGATAGAGCAGATCAGTCAAGAGTGACACTTCTCTCCTTAAATATAATGTGCTTTTATCTGTCGTGTGTGTGTGCTAAATTGCTTCAGTCATGTCTGACTCTGTGCAATCCTATGGATTATAGCCCACCAGACTCCTCTGTCCATGGGATTCTCCAGGTAAGAATACTGGAGTGGATTGCCATGCCCTCATCCAGGGGATCTTCCCAGCCCTTGTCTCTTACATCTCTCCTGCATTGGCACGTAGGTTCTCTGCCGCTAGCACCACCTGGGAAGCTGTCAGGTGAAGAAAATAATAACAGCTGCATGTTTTTCCTCCCCCAGTGTAATGGAGTATCCTCACCATCACAACCTCCTCTTTTGGAAATTTCCTCTCTCTGGCTCCCTGACTCCAGGGCCCCAGTCTTCTCTGCTGTCAAATGCTACCTGGTTCCTCCAAACTCAAGGCCTGCCTGTTTTCGCCCTAGAGTACAGCCTCCTCTAGGTTAAGAACTACGCCTATTTTACTCATCACTGTTTCCACGAAGCGCAGAACAAATGTTTGTTGACGGAATGAAAGAGAAGAACGCCTGAAGATCGGTTGGCTGTGACCTCAGAGGTGCTCTGCCCCCGACAAATCTCAGCAGCTGTTTGAGAAGTTGTGGAGCTAATTCCCAGACAGCAGCTTACCACAGGCCATGTGGGGACCACGGCACATAGTTCAGGTGAAACTGAAGCCTCAAGGCCTCTGGGATGCACCAATTCAAGTTCTGAATTGGGGAAGCCACAGTTGCTGCTGGCTCAGTCTGGGTAGCAACCAGCAAGAGGCTTGCAATTTTGCCTAGAGATGAAGAAGCGCTTTCTTCAGGCATGTTTGCGTTTTGTAGACCATGAGCTCCTGGTCTTATCCATGCCTTCCCTGAACCAAGCTGAGTGTTGGGCATATAGAAAGTGAAAGTGAAGTCATTCAGTTGTGTCTGACTCTTTGTGACCCCATGAACTGTAGCTTACCAGGCTCCTCCATCCATGAGATTTTCCAGGCAAGAGTACTGGGGTGGGTTGCAATTTCCTTCTCCAGAGGATCTTCCCAACCCAGGGATCGAACCCAGGTCTCCTGCATTGCAGGCAGATGCTTTACCATCTGAGCTACCAGGGAAGTCCATTGGGCGTATAAGGTGCACTCAATACATATAAGTTAAATAAGCAAATGTATACATTGAGACAGAGATACTGATTTGCACCTTATCATGTTGTTTAAGAAAAATATCTTTTGAAATCATTTAAAATTTTGAAGGCAATAAAGCTGTAAAAATTTCAAATAATAAAAAGAATATGCAATGAAAATGAAAGCTATCCTGCATTTTTCTCTTGAATTCCAAGTATCTCTTATCTATCATTTATCTGTATCTATTGTATCTATTTTCTATCAATCATCTATCATATCTATCATCTTCTATCTATCAATCATCTATGTATCTCTCTACCTCGCTATCATCTTTTTATACTGTTCATGGGGTTCTGAAGGCAAGAATGCTGAAGTGGTTTGCCACTCCCTTCTCCAGTGGACCATGTTTTGTACTTTGGCCACCTGATGTGAAGAGCCAACTCATTAGAAAAGCCCCTGAGGCTGGGAAAGATTGAAGGCAGGAGGAGAAGGGGACGTCAGAGGGTAAGATGGTTGGATGGCATCACCGACTCAGTGGATGCGAGTTTGAGCAAGCTCCAGGAGTTGGTGATGAACAGGGAAGCCTGGCGTGCTGCAGTGCTTGGGGTTGCTAAGAGTCGGACTGAGTGACTGAACAGCAACAGAGTCTATCATCTGTCTATTTTCTATCTAATCTGCCTCTCTCTGGTACAGATGGGTCCAGAACATTCAGAATCTAGCAGTAATAAGACACTTTCTTTTATAACGTGCCCCAGCACCCATCCAGCAGAGCTGGCTGGACATTTAAACTTGATTACCTGAGGGGACTCTCTCTCTCCCTTGAGGTTGATCAAGGGCTTATCCAGTAAGACTGAGGATAGACCTTAGGTCTTCAGTTGCTTCTGCTTCTGTACTCAGTGCTTCTTGCTTATACCGCTAGTGGCTCCTAAGGCAGGTGGGTCTCCTGGGGCATCTCTGCTGCTATGACAAGCATGGTTGCAGATGTGCCTGCTTGTCCTCAGCACTGTATGCTTAGCGCTCTGTGCTCCACAGGCAGCCATGTAGCAATTCCATCCATCCTTTCGCTTCAGGGAAGCGACTTTCTCATCTCCTCACCCAAACCCTAAGTTCACATCTCCTCTGAGTCATCAGGGCATGGAGTTGACCTACATCCGTTGCTTCCCCTTATGACAGAAAAGACTCCATCCTTTTTCTGGGGGGTGGAGATAGTGCTATCAACCCATAGATTGATGGTTAAAGGCATGTAAATTCCCCTGGGATAAATGAACCAAGTTCAAGAATACAAAGACCTGATTGCCCTTAAAGGGAAAGGAAGAAAAGTCGCTTCCTCATTCTTCTCCTCTTCCCTCTTCATTTCCCTTTAGGATCAGTACACCAGAAGGTCATCAGTGAAGTTTTCAATTACTCATTCTATTAGATACATAGATAAATGTAATTTTAAATACAAGTGGGATTATATGACGTACTGTATTTCATCAAGTCTAAGAGTCGGACTGAGTGACTGAACAGCAACAAAGTCTATCATCTGTCTATTTTCTATCTAATCCGCCTCTCAATCATGTCAATTGTAAGACATGCCGTCATTTTATGTTTTACTGAGAAGGAAAAAATGCTACCTATTATAATTATTAGACACATGGTTGTATGATGCCTCACAATGTCAGAAGTGTTGAAATGTGAGTGAAATGATTTTAGAATTAACAGGATATAGTACTACATTACTCTGCTCCTACACTTTTTGGTTAGTAATTTGCCTTGGAGAATTTTCAGTGTCGATATATAAAGATTTATCTCATTTAAAAAAGCACTTTATAGTATCCCATAAAAGAATATAAAGTAATTTACTTTTAAAAACATAAAACAATTTGTTTGATCATTCATATACTAAGAGGTTTCATTTTGTGCATTTGAAAATAATATTTTAATGAAGATTCTTATACCTTTAATATATTTTGTGAACATTTTTGGTTGTTAGATGTAGAATATTAGATTGTGTTAAAATTTGACAATTACTGTCAATTTGTCCTCTTAAAAAGAACTATCTTTAATCCTGCAATAATGTTTGAGAGTATCCATTTTCCCATGTACTTGTCAAACTGGATGATATTAATATTATTTTTCTAATCTAATTGACAAAAATGGTACTATTTTTACATTTGTATTTCTCTGATTTCCAATGAAGTTAAGCATATTTTGACTACACTAAAGCCTTTGACTGTGTGGTTCACAACAAACTGTGGAAAATTCTTCAAGAGATGGAAATATAAGACCACCTCACCTGCCTCCTGAGAAATCTGTATGCAGGTCAAGAAGCAACAGCTAGAACTGGACATGGAACAAAAGACTGATTCCAAATCAGGAAAGGAGTATGTCAAGGCTCTATATTGTCCCCTTTCCTATTTAACTTCTATGCAGAGTACATTGTGTGAAATGCTGGACTGGATGAAGCAAAAGCTGAAATCAAGATTACCAGAAGAAATATCAATAGCCTCAGATACGCAGATGACACCACGCTTACGGCAGAAAGCAAAGAGGAACTAAAGAGCCTCTTGATGAAAGTGAAAGAGGAGAGTGAAAAAAGCTGGCTTAAAACTCAACATTCAAAAAACTAAGATCACGGCATCCAGTCCCATCACTTCATGGCAAATAGATGAGGAAACAATGAAAACAGTGACAGACTATTTTCTTGGGCTCCAAAATCACTGCAGATGGTGACTGCAGCCATGAGATTAATAAAAGACGCTTGCTCCTTGGAAGAAAAGCTATGACCAATCTAGACAGCATGTTGAAAAGCAGAGACATTATTTTGCCAAAGATCTGTCTAGTCATAGCTGTGGTTTTTCCAGTAGTCATGTATGGATGTGAGAGTTGGACTTTAAAGAAAGTGGAGCACTGAAGAATTGATGCTTTTGAACTGTGGTGTTGGAGAAGACTCTTGAGAGTCCCATGGACTGCAAGGAGATCCAACCAGTCCATCCAAAAGGAAATCAGTCCTAAAGGAATATTCATTGGAAGGGCTGATCCTAAAGCTAAAACTCCAATACTTTGGCCACCTGATGCGGAGGGCTGACTCCTTGGAAAAGACCCCGATGCTGGGAAAGATTGAAGGCAGAAGGATAAGGGGACAACAGAGGATGAGATGGTTGGATGGCATCACAAACTCAATGGACATGAGTTTGAGCAAGCTCCAGGAGTTGGTGATGGACAGGGAAGCCTGCTGTGCTGCAGTCCATGGGGTTGCAAAGAGTTGGACATGACTGAGCGACTGAACTGATACTGAAAAGCATATTTTTAGATATTTATTAGCTACTTTCATTTCTTCTCTGGTATTTTGACAATTCATGATCTTTGATCATTTTACCAAGAGTGGTACAATTTATTAATTCATTCATAGATTTTTTTAATATAGTAAGGCTAATAGTCTATATGTATATGTATGCATTTTCTCTTTTCCCATGCTTTTTTTGGTTATTATTTCTGAAACATAATTTTTAAACTTTTTTATTTAATGAAAGCACCTTTAAGTCCTACAGTGCCTTACAACTTCAAAAGTTTTGCACACGATTCCATATAATCCCACAACTCCTCTTAAATCCCCTACCCTTTTACTGTCCTTCCCTGCTCCTCTCACCTCTGGTAACCACTAGTTCTCTGTATCTGTGAGTCACCTTCTTTTTTGTTATATTTACTAGCTTGTCATGTTTTTTAGATTCTGTATACAATATTTGTCTTTCTCTGTCTAACTTATTTCATTTAGCATAATCCATTCCAAATCCTTCCAAGTTACTACAAATGGCAAAATTCCATTTTTTTTTTTTTTATGGCTGAGTAATACACACACACACTCACACACACACACCCTCCCATCTTCTTTACCTATTCTTTATCCATTTGTGAGATGTAACTTTATCTAACTGTATCTTTTATTTTACTTCTTTATGGCTTCTGGGTTTTGTGTTGCTTAAAATATCTTCCAAACAGTAAGATGGTAAAATTATTTTCCCAGAATGTTCATGTGTGTGTTATGTGTGTGTGTCCACACATGTATTGGTGCACATTGTATCTGGGTGAGTATGTTTTCAAACTTTTATCTATCAGTATTTTATTTTTGCATGTGTTATAAGATGGGACTCTAACTTTGATTTTTCCATATCATTAGCAAATTTTCCCAATGCTATTTGTTGAATCATTTATCTTTTCCTCTTGATTTGAAATTGATCTTTATTGTAGACCAAATTCCTATGCTCCAATATGTCTGTTCCTGGATTTTCTAATTTGCTTTCTTAAACTATTTTTTTCAATCCTTGTGTTAATAGCATAGTATTTAATTACTGTAAACTTTGTTTCTGCGTCTATTGGTGCAAGCCATAGAAAAAAATAGATAGAAATATACTTTAATTTTCAAAATATTTATTGAGTGTCCTCTATGTCCTTGTCTCTGTGGTAAGTCCTTGAGTGCATCTAACAACTCTACTACACCTTAATATAATTTTAATAGTTTTTAAATTTGATATTTTTTTGTTTTTGAATACTTTCCCAGCTTTATTTTTCACTAGCATTTCCTTTTTCAGGTGAACTTTAAAATTGTTTAAGTTCCATTAACAGTCATCTAAATTTGATTGAGACTGCATTAGTTTATAGAGTAAATTGACTGCATTAATTTACAAAATGTTGAGCAAATTAGAAAAAATAAGAATTTGGATCTTTCTGTTCAAAATGTTATCTTATCTTTATGTTCCCCCAGTTTCCTTTTTTTATAAGTGAGGATAATAGTACAAACACCTCTGAAAATTTCTGACATTAAAGAAATCATTTAGATAATTCATCTCACATTATAAGAACTTAATAAATGTTTTTTACATTATTATCATTATTATTTTTATCATTATTGTCTGACTCAGTTTTTTAAGGTCTTCTATAAGTCTTCTTTAATCTGTTATAATGGCTTCCCTAGTAGCTCGGTTGGTAAAGAATCTGCCTGCAATGCAAGAGACCTGGGTTCGATTTCTGGGTCGGGGAGATCCCCTGGAGAAGGAAATGGCAACCGACTCCAGTACTTTGGCCTGGAGAATTCCATGGACAGAGGAGCCTGGAGGGCTACAGTCTATGGGATCGCAAAGAGTCAGACATGACTGTGTGACTAACTTTCTTTATTATGTCTTTGTAGTACCATTTTTAGCCTTATCCCTAATATTTTATAAGTTTAGTGTTACTTTATTTCCATTTTTTGTTCTAGTTGTTTATTGTTTACAAATAGAAAAATTATTGAAATACGTGTTAATTGGCCACATACTTACTGAGTGCCCTCTGTAGTCACTTTCCATTCCTTTCTCAAATCCAACTCTGGTGATATTGGGAATTACCAAGAGTGGAGAAACAGAGGTCAGATTCAGGGGTTACTGTGTGACTTCCTCTCAAAGCTGATGGATTTTCACTCCAAAATCAAACACAATTATGCTTTCAATGCTCAGTTATTCATATCAATCTTCCCTCTACCCAGATCATGTACATTGGAAAATTGACTGTATTGCATATGGAAGTCATTATTGCTGTCAGAACCTTTGAAGATTGGCTTATACAAAATACGCATTTGACCATCTATTCTGCATATAGCGATTTATCTAAAGGTTAGGAAGCAAGTTTATTCTGAGACACCTGGGAGAACTCAGGATACCCAACAGGGTGATATAGTTTGGTGGATTCCAGCCATTCTCAGAATGCTAAGAGAGGAAGTGGCTAAGGGTTACATAGTCTACTACAATTTTTAGATGCGATATTTTCAAACAAGAGATAGTGTTGGAACTCTAGGTAGAACACAGCAGCTGAGGCTATATGAGTCTGAAAGAATATCACCCCTCCTCGGAACAAACTAACCAGAAGATTTATCAGTTAGTTTACTGGGTAACCAAGTTACATCATTAATATCAACGGAAGAATACAATGGCCTCTATGTTGTGTAGGTTAAAAATCTCCCCAAACAAAGGTCTCCACATGGAAATTCTTTGTTGGCAGTGTCCAGGTTTAGAAAGCAGTCACACAACTGCAGATTTACTTATACGCTTGCATTCTTTCAAATGTCAGTGGAGCTCACTCAGTTTATACTCAGATCATTTAGAAGTGAATATTGCTGTTCAGAACATTGCTTAACCTTTTCTTCTCTCTATTCATTCTGACGGGGATGGTATCCCCTCAAGTGTCATTGGCTTGATTCCATTATGTCAAATGTATGCAGCAGAGAAAGGGGATACACCAGCAGCTGGAGTTGCTGAGCGGAAGGAAGGAGACTAAAATGTATTAATCCCATTTTAAGCAACAGGCACTGTGTTAAATGCTTTCAGATACAATACCACACTTAATCCTCATGGCTGTCTTGCAAGGAGAGCATTGTTATGATTATTTTCACATAGGAAGAAACTGAGGCCCAGACAAATTAAGCTTTGAGCCAGGGTCTATTTAACCCCAAAATCCATGGGTCAGAAGTACCAGTTTATTCTCAGTTCCAGTTAGAACTGTTAGACTTAGGCCAGGTCTTTACAAATTCTCAAGATTTGTGTAATGTTGAAGCCAAAGATGATTCCAAATGAGTTGGAGCTTCCCATTTAGCAGTGTGTTTCTTTATTGGCAAAATATTCTATCAAACTCTCCCCTGATGGGCAAGTCAGACATTTCCCAACAGAATGAAGACCTAAAGGTATCATGGGAATGCTGCTCTCTTGCTCTTTCAGCTTCAGAATCTACTCCTTGGAACCAGGTCGTGGACTCGTAGGACTTTCCATCTACAAGTTTGCTTAGTGAGCTCAGCTCAGATGAACAGGGCTGAGGAAGCTGTAGGCAGACAGAATTAGTGATAATTCTTTCCCATAATACTGCACTCCATTCTTCTAACATACCTCAAGTGCATGCCCTCGGCCAAAACAGATCTGGCAAGAGGGAGATTAACAATGATGACAAAAATAGTCCCTGACTTGATAAAACAAATATCAACTGGGGCAGGGGACAAGACCTGCCCATAACCAACCTTGGGATCTGATATGCTCTTCATGAGGACAGGATTGCACCATCTTAAGTATTTCACCTCATGCTAACTCTGAAGTTAGACCTTCTATCGCTGCCCTTGAACTCAGTCAATATTTGCAAACTGCGGGGGGGAGGGGAAGAGGATACAGATCAGCAAGAGGGGTAAACGTAAAATATTCTGAAATAACTTTTTTGGTTTCCTATAAGCTCACAACTCCCCATTCATTGATCTTTCAGAACTGAATTTCAGAAGTGGGGTTACTAGGGTAGATGTTTCATGTGATGTAGTGTGTATTGTGGAGTGGGAGGTGGCGGGGGCAGGCGGGGGGATGGCGGGTGTTAGAGGTAAATTTTCATTGAATAAAATGTGGCTTTGTCTGGGTCTGGGCTCCATAATTTCCTCTCAAGATAAAGATGAGCTCATTTGAACCTATCCACCTTTAGATCAGTAAACACTCTGCATGGGTCAGATTCCAGTCCTGGACCCTGGGCTCTTGCACTTCGGGAGCCCATTGATTTTCCCTTTCCTGAGTCTTTAGGGTGAGAGGTCAAGGCAGGTGGGGGTGGCCTAGATTTCCTTTGCCTTCCAGCTCTGCCTCTAAACATGCTCTGCTCAAGTTTCCAATTCCCGGAAGTGGGAGCATCACATCTCACTAAGTCCAGAGGAAGTTTCGACAACTGAATGTACATTGTTTACCATCCTCTTCATTCCCCTATTTTGCCCTCTACCCAGGCATATAGTATGATTTTGTGCCATCTGTTTTTCTTTTTCTTTTGGCCTCTTCACATGGCATGTGGGATCTTAGTTCCCTGATCAGTGATTGAATCCTCCCTCCCCCCCCAACCCCCCTACCCTTGCCCTGGAAGCATAGAGTCTTAACCACTGAGCCACCAGGAAAGCCCTGTGCCATCTGTTTCATAAGTTAATTTCTGATCACTCACCCTCAACTCTGATCTTCCTAAATAAAATTCCCCTGTCTTTCTTGTTTCCTTCTCATACGTGGTAGGGAACTGCAAACCCATTATCACACTGACCCAAGGAAAGCACAGCATATGCTTTGTGTGTATTTGACACCTCCCTCCCATCTATAGCACCCACATCCACATAGCACCCACACCCACATACCACCTGGAGCAGCCTCCTTTTGAGGATGGGTGCAGAGCTCACTCCGTGTGTGTACCCTGCTTGCTTCCTTTTCCAGATGCTCAGTTGGGGTGGATTTGGGCTGCTAAGTTGAAGGAAAAAAATAAAAAGGAATAAGGCACCAGTGGTGCATTTAAACATATCAATAACTACCCTGTGGGGACACTCATGGCTCCCACTTCTCAAGGTTAGCTATATATCTTCCATTCTGACTTCCTCCTCCTCTTCTTGTCTATGGAGCACCTTCTGTACCAGGCGCTTCATACAACACATCTCATTTACTCCTCCTTTTGAGAGGTAGGTGTTATTTCATGAAAGAACTAATGATGATTCAAAAAGACTAAAAACCCAACAAGTTATGGATTAGACTTTGGATGCAGGCTTGTCTGGCCCTGTGTCTGTGCCTTCTTCAGGAGCCCGAGACAGCTGAGGCGAGCTAGGCAGTGCAGACTGCCCGCTTGAGAGCAGAACAAGATGGAGTCGGGGGAAGGCTGAGGCAGCATGAGGACAGGACCTCCGTTCCCCTCAGGAGGAAGCTCTCGCATGCCCTCCGTGCTTTTGTCTTGGTACGTATGAATCCTACAAACAGAAGCTGTATTTGCTCACTGAAGAAAACTCCAACACTACAGAAATGTAAAAAGTAAATATGACAATTAAGCCCTCACTTTAAGGCTTGTTTGCCCATTTCTACTCCTGGAAAGTAGCATCTACTATGGTGGTGTGTGCATGTGTGTGTGTGTGCACACATGTGTGTGTATGTGCCCATATGAACTTTGTAGATAAAGATACATCAACTGAAAAAATAAACCAAAATGGAGTTATGTTACATGTCATATTCCTATATTTATTTATGAACCCCAGTAACATAGTGTGGATAACTTTCCATTCACTACAAAGCTATTCCTCCTCTTTAAACTTTTAGTGGCTGCATAATATTCTATAGACCATGAAATCAAAATTCAAATCTTACAACTGAAAGCACAAACAAAACTTTGGGAAAACACAGAATAGTTTTTGTACAATTGTGGTGATGTATTCGGTTCAGTTCAATTTCTCAGTCATGTCCGACTCTTTGTGACCCATGGACTGCAGCATGACAGGCGTCCCTGTCTATCACCAACTCCTGGAGCTTGCTCAAAACTCATGTCCATTGAATCAGTGATACCATCCAATCATCTCATCCTCTGCCATCCCCTTCTCCTCCTGCATTCAACCTTTCCCAGCATCAGGGTCTTCTCAAATGAGTCATTTCTTCGCATCAGGTGGCCAAAGTATTGGAGTTTGAGCTTCAGTATCAGTCCTTCCAATGAATATTCAGGGATGATTTCCTTTAGGATTGATGGGTTTGTTCTCCTTGCAGTCCAAGGAATTTTCAAGAGTCTTCTCCAGCACCACAGATCAAAAGCATCAATTCTTTAGCACTCAGCTTTCTTTATGGTCCAAATATTACATCCATACATGACTACAGAAAAACCATAGCCTTGACTATATGTACCTTTGTTGGCAAAGTAATGTCTCTGCTTTTTAATACACTGTCTAGATTGGTCATAGCTTTTCTTCCAAGGAGCTAGAGCACATTAGGTAACATGTTAGGGAAATAGTTACTCCTGGGGTCAGTTAGGTTCCACTGACAGACATAAAGTAACAAAATTTAACAGTTTACCTTGTGATCGATATTTAATTTGTCTACCTTTTTCTATTATGACATACGAACTTGCAGTGCATATTCCTGAACATGTCACATAAAATTTAGACATATTAACTGAGGTTTTCCCAGCTGCACACCAGTATCTGTGACTTGCCCTTATTCGGTCACCCGCAAACACTGCTTCTAGAAGGGATTCATGGGGCAAATGCAGAGAACTAAGAATCAAGTTTTAAGAATTTTAAAATAGGTTCTTAAAACTCAGTGTGAGATGATAGTCTTGAAAGTTAAGGCTTTTAATTTTCCAGAGCCTGACTTTTTGTGATAGAAAAGGGTGTTTTCAGTCTCAAAAGTTAAGCCAAAGGGATCAAGGCATAAAGCCTCATCCTCAACAAAGAACAGACTGATAACAGATGAGGAGCCAGCCTGGCCCACCGTCACTGGTTGGAAGACATTTTCCTGGTCCAGAGGACAAGATGGCTAGAGAAGAAGGACTTAATCAGACCTTCCCTACAATGGGGCCCTGTACTTTCTATCTCGGGCTGAGCTTGTGATTTGGGTGGAGGAGACAGAACAGCCAAATACGTTTGGAGTGTAGAAGAAAGGCTTTGTATCTGTGTGCTGCCTGGTACCTAGAATATAGTAGCCTTGCATCTAGACTACAGTAGCCATGCAGAAATTCCTGGGCCAACAAGGCATGACTGCTGGAGGGTTCAGAGTTTTTGAGCACCAGGGACAGAGAGCATAGACCTCTGATAGGCTCGATGGGAGACTCCAACATTCCTGTGTCCAGACCACTGGAGAAAATGCATGGGGAGGAAAGTGGGCCAGTGAAGCCCTGAGGATGCCTTAGCGTAAACTGGTATGAACGCTGCAGGATAGAAGCCTAATGCAGTAATGGCCATGTTAGCAACCAAAGCATGATGCCCTGATGACACCTTGCAATCCGATTCGCAGGACTCCTTGCTTGAGGATCAGAGGACCTGGCACTATTAGACATCAACCAAGAACCAGAAGACTCCTTGTTAACACCCAAGTGCTTAGATGCCACCCTATGAGGAAAGGAGCAGAAAGGGATGAAACTTCATCTGAAAAGGTTGAGTACACCTGAAAGTGATTAGGTTATTTTCTACCATTAGAAAAAAAAGGAGCTTGAGGAAGAGATTAAGTTGAGTCGTAGGAAAAACACAAAAACACCCAGGGCTTCCCTGGTGGCTCAGACAGTAAAGAATCTGCCTTCAATGCAGGAGACCTGGGTTTGATTCCTGGGTTGGGAAGATCCCCTGGAAAAGAGAATGGCTATCCACTCCAGTATTCTTGTCAGAGAATTTAATGGACAGAGGAACCTGGCAGGCTACAGTCCATTGGGTCGCAAAGAGTTGGACACAACTGAATGACTAACACTACACTATAGAAAAAAAAAAATCACACATTTGAACCTCACTGAATATGTGCCTTTGTGATCCCTGTCTGCTTATATGTTCAATTATTTCCATAATGTTGATTGCTAGATGTGGAACTGATGAGGCAAAAGCATACACATTTTTAAAAAGTAAGAATATTGCCAAATCTCTCTCCAAGTTCTAAGCAATGGCAATTCTCATGAGCTTCACCAGATGGCCTTGGGTCAGTGCTGGCAAGTCAATACTTCCTTAGAGCCTGATATCTTATCCTTTCCTCTTACAATATAAACAAATAAGCTCTAATTTTAAGTTAATTTTCTAGAAAATGAAAAAGTCATGATTCCTTTTAGGCGGAAGAAAGAGCCTATCTTTAATTAGCATTACTTTTTTGGATTTCTTTTCCATTTTAAGTTCTTTTAAAAATAATTATTGACTTCTTTCACCAGTGTTTTATAGTTTTCTATATATAGATCTTTAGTTTCTTTAGGTAGATATATTCCTAAGTATTTTATTCTTTTTGTTGCAATGGTGAATGGAATTGTTTCCTTAATTTCTTTTTCTACTTTCTCATTATTAGTGTATAGGAATGCAAGGGATTTCTGTGTGTTGATTTTATATCCTGCAACTTTACTATAGTCATTGATTAGCTCTAGTAATTTTCTGGTGGAGTCTTTAGGGTTTTCTATGTAGAGGATCATGTCATCTGCAAACAGTGAGAGTTTTACTTCTTCTTTTCCAGTTTGGATTCCTTTTATTTCTTTTTCTGCTCTGACTGCTGTGGCCAAAACTTCCAGAACTATGTTGAATAGTAGTGGTGAAAGTGGGCACCCTTGTCTTGTTCCTGACTTTAGGGGAAACACTTTCAATTTTTCACCATTGAGGATAGATGGAGAAATATACCATGTTCATGGATTGGAAGAATCAATATATTGAAAGTGAGTATACTACCCAAAGCAATCTACAGATTCAATGCAATCCCTATCAAGCTACCAGTGGTATTTTTCACAGAGCTAGAACAAATAATTTCACAATTTGTATGGAAATACAAAAAACCTCGAATAGTCAAAGCAATCTTGAGAAAGAAGAATGGAACTGGAGGAATCAACCTGCCAGACTTCAGGCTCTATTACAAAGCCACAATCATCAAGACAGTATGGTACTGGCACAAAGACAGAAATATAGATCAATGGAACAAAATAGAAAGCCTAGAAATAAATCCACACACCTATGGACACCTTATCTTCGACAAAGGAGGCAAGAATATACAATGGATTAAAGACAATCTCTTTAACAAGTGGTGTTGGGAAAACTGGTCAACTACTTGTAAAAGAATGAAACTAAAAAATTATTGAGGGAAATTTTTAAAGCTCTACTAGATGAATTTGACTTTTTCTAAAGACTTGGAATTCCAAAAAGGCATATTAAAATAAGACACAGTCTCTGAATTAGGCAACCTGGCAAGCTAACATGGCTGAAAGAGCAAAGGCTACTTTGTCCTAGTAAAAGAAAAACTTAGCTGACAGCCCCAATAAGATATATTTGTTTTCATTGTCACTAGAAGGTAGAAAAAACAAATCAACACATCAATAAACTTTTTTCTGCTTTTCACCCAGAAAATCAGTAAGTCTGGGTCTTCCTTCATCTCAGTTTGTTACAAGCCCCGCTTGTTTATAGTACAGTGTTTTTTTCTATATTGGTGGATTAGAATTGTTTATATTTTTACTTAAGATTTTTGCATTTGTATCAATAAATGTGTAGAATTCATAAAAAATTGGGATATATATGTGCATATATAGGTGTCTGAACTATTGATCTAATATTTTAGATATTTGATAGAATTCTACAATGCTGGGTGCCTTTGGAGGAGAGGAGATTGCATTTGTTTTTATTTTGTTTTTTTGAGCAAGTTTTTCAATTTCTTTTAGGATCTCAGTTCTATTAGGTTTTTTTCTACTTCTAGTGTAAACTTTGACACTTTCTTTTTGTTTAGAAATGCATCCACCTCATGAAGATTTCTCATATATATAACTATAATGTTGATTCTACAAATACTTGGATATCGAGTCGAGAAAAGACATAAATAATACTCAGTTGATAATGGATATATTATTCACAGTTTTTTTCTAGAATGCACAGGTATTTTTTCTAGAATACCTGTACTCAGAGGCACATGCCCATACCATGCTTGAGTGCATGCTCGTTTACCTTCCTCTGTGTCAGACTTCAAGACTCTCTTGCTCACTTTCAGTTGCTGAGTGGTGAACATGCATTTAAATAAAATGTTTCTTCTGGTTACCAAGAGCTTTCCTGTTGTGAATAATTGGAAATTGGACCATTGATTTTTGAAATTATTTCCTAACAGGTCAAGGGTAATGACAATAACAAGAAATCCACGCCTCCCATTTTCATGGTCTAGAGCTACTCACACCAAGGAATTTCCAATACCGGCAAAGCACAGAGTACTATTTGCACAAGCACTGGGGAAAACCCAGTGCTTTCTCCACCAGCAGATTTATTTGCAGAGACACAGGCATTTTTTCCAGGGAGGCTGCCAAACTATCTCCTGAGCCTGTCTAGCTAGCACCTGGGCCACTCAGCAGGGGGCTTTGCAAATAATACCCTCCCCTTTGCCAGGGTAAAGACAGCCTAAGTGATTGTTTCAGCCTGTTATGGCACCTTAATCTTTCTAAGCTGCTCCACTCCTATTCTGGGGCGTACCCAAGCATGGCTGGCTGGAGGTGGGGCCACAGTGGCTAGAGGCCTGAGGCTGAGGGCAAGGGCCCCAGGAAATAGTAGGCCTGGGAAGAAACTTTTAGGTTCTGGAGAATTTCTGTGTTCTTCAAAATTTGAATGTCCTGGGAAGCTGCCATGGGTCTGGGTATAGTTCTCAGATCACAATTAAAACAGTATGGCAGGATGACAAAAGCCACTGGCTAGGGGAGAAGAAAGGGGACTAAATGCATGTGCCTGGCAGGCTCTGTGCTGTTTCTTTGGTGTAAAAATAATCTCTATTTTTGAAGGGTTGCTAAAACTTACATAAAGCTACTATTTTTTAATGTTCACCTAATCATTCATCCTTAAAGATCTCTTACTTTACTTGATGAGTATTGTGTTGTTGTTTAGCAGAGAACTCCTTTTTTTTTCAACCTTTAAAAAAAGATGTTTACTATTGTATTATAAAATATACATAAAATATAATTTACCTTTTTAGCTGTTCTCAAGTGTAAAATCAGTGACAACTGATTTTGGTTCTGCAACAAACAGAACAAACAACAACAAGCAGGCAACAGTCACAAGGTTTTGCAAATATCATCACCATCCACTTCTGGAACTCTTTTGTCTTCCCCATCTGAAACCTCATACCCATTAAACAATAGCTCTATATTCCCTTCTGTTATCCCCTGGCAACCACCATCCTACTTTCTCTTTGAATTTGATTACTTTTAGAACCTCAAACAAGTAGAATCACACAGCCTTTGTGTTTTTGTAACTGGCTTATTGTACTTAGCATGATGTCTTCAAGATATTTCCATGCTACAGCTTGTATCAGAATTGTCTTCCTTTTTAAGGCCGAGTAATATTCCACTGTGTGTAAATATCACATTTTTAAAATCGATTTATCTAAAAGAGGACAATTAGTTTGATTACACCTCTAAGATTATTTTTGTTTTTTCATTGATTGACTTTATCAATAAACACGTATTTTAAAAATCTTTATATTGTAGTTCATTAGCAGTGTTGTGTTAGTTTCCTGTGTACATCAAAGTGATTTGGTTATGAGAGTGAAAAAGTTGGCTTAAAGCTCAACATTCAGAAAACAAAGATCATGGCATCTGGTCCCATCACTTCATGGAGAAACAGTGGAAACAGTGTCAGACTATTTTTTTGGGCTCCAAAATCACTGCAGATGGCGACTGCAGCCATGAGATTAAAAGACGCTTACTCCTTGGAAGAAAAGTTATGACCAACCTAGATAGCATATTGAAAAGCAGAGACATTACTTTGCCAACAAAGGTCCATCTAGTCAAGGCTATGGTTTTTCCTGTGGTCGTGTATGGATGTGAGAGTTGGACTGTGAAGAAAGCTGAGCACTGAAGAACTGATGCTTTTGAACTGTTGTGTTGGAGAAGACTCCTGAGAGTCCCATGGACTGCAAGGAGATCCAACCAGTCCATTCTGAAGGAGATCAGCCCTGGGATTTCTTTGGAAGGAATGATGCTAAAGCTGAAACTCCAGTACTTTGGCCACCTCATTCGAAGAGTTGACTCATTGGAAAAGACTCTGATGTTGGGAAGGATTGGGGGCGGGAGGAGAAGGGGGCGACAGAGGATGAGATGGCTGGATGGCATCACTGACTCGATGGACGTGAGACTGAGTGAACTCCAGGAGTTGGTGATGGACAGGGAGGCCTGGCGTGCTGCAATTCATGGGGTTGCAAAGAGTCGGACACGACTGAGAGACTAAACTGACTGACTGATACATGTATCTATTGTATTTCAAATTCTTTTTCTATTTCAATACAGAATATTGAGCAGAGTTCTCTGTGCTATACAGTAGATCCTTGTTGGTTATCTATTTTAAATATAGCAGTGTGTACATGTCAATCCCAAACTCCCGATCTATCCTTCACCCACCTTCCTCCAGAACCACATGTTCATGGAACTTTTTTTTTTAATGAAAGTTTGACAGAACTTATTGAATTTAATATTTACGTTCATACTTAGAGACTTGTTCTATCATATTTGATGAGATCTTTGTTGCTTGAAACAGAGAACATCTTTTAAAAAAGTGAACAGTTTACTGCACCCCAGTATAAAGATAAAAATTCTTTGGTTAAAACAGATCTTGATTTGGTGGCCCCTGAGGTAGTACCACATTACCCTAGAGATCTTGGGAATAAAAGTCACTGAGTTAAATTCTCTTTAAAATCTATTCAGCACTAGGTAATTTCCTCTCTAACCAGAAAAACAAACCAATGTCCAGTGGAGAAGGGTCCCTCCTTCTGAATGATTTTGGAGACACTTGAAAGGACTCAGTGACCACAGGCAGGAAAGTGGTCAAGGGACTCAATGACCACAAGTTCTGGAAAAAGAAGCAGGATGCCCTGACAGATGATACTGCATTCAGGCAGGGTGTAGCCATGAGTGACATTGTTCAAAGATGTGGCCTTGTGTTTGGTGGGTAAGACCGCCAACCCTTAATTGCTGGGGTGTTTTCAGCCCCAAAATGAAAATGTAAAAAGTATTCCTGTGCACCATATATCTTTTAATACTTATACCACTGGAAGAGAAACACACCAAGTTAGTGATTTCTTCATGTTACGTCTAGTAGATATCTCAGTCCCCTTGAACAGAGCAAGGGCTGGGGCCACATGAGAGCATTACATGCTTGACAAGTGCTGAGACACTTACTGAAGGGCGAGTGATCATGAACAGAGGGGAAAAGATCCAGCCACCCTTGACCAACTTCAGAATTTTGCTCTTGCCTTGCCCTGTAAGTTAATTTCCCTTTCTTTTTTTATAAAATAATCTTTTAAAGTTTATTTTTTTGGCAGTGGTGGTCTTTGTTGCTCTGTCCAGGCTTTCTCTAGTTGCGGTGAGCAGGGGCTACTCTTCATTTCGGTGCACCGACTTCTCATTGCAGTCAGTTCCCTTGTTGTGTAGCACAGCTCTAGGCATGTGGGCTTCAGGAGTTGTGGTTCCTGGGCTCTAGAGCACAAGCTCAATAGTTGTGGACAACAAGCTTAGCTGCTCCACGACATGTGGGATCTTCATGGACCAGGGATCAAACCAGTGTCCCTTACGTTACAAGGTGGATACTTAACCATTGGGCCACAGGGGAAGCCCCCTAAATTCCCTTTCTTGAAGGACAGGGAAGCCTGGTGTACTGCAGTCCATGGAGTCACAAAAAGTCAGACATGATTGAGCAACTGAACAACGACAACACGAGAAGCAAAAACATTTTAGCAAACTTTTTTTTTTTGGTATGTAGAAATCCTTCAGAGAAAGTCAGCATGGTAGCTACACTGACTCTAAGAATCCTTTAGCCTTCTAGACACCAAAGAGAAAGGTTACCCTTGAGATATTTTTACCCCAGAGTTTTGACCCTCCCTCCAAAGGGTTATTGCTTGTGGAAGGGGGCAGTGGGTGTGTGGAACCTTTTTTTTTTTTTTTTCTAGTAATCTTTCACAACTTTGTATAGATATCATACCAGCTGTTTTCCTTTACAAATCCTTCTCTTGTATTTTATGCCTTCAGGAGCCATCATAGATCCCAGAACTTGGCAACACACAGCAAATATTTGATGCTTTCCTATGACCTTGTTTTCAGAGACATCTGTCTCTCACTTTAGCATGTGTGAATAAATTGTAAAAATGTGAGGATTTTTAGCTGCTAGTCTTTAAGAAAAACTTATTTATGATAATGAATGGAGATACCAATGAATAAAATCAACCTTTTCTTTATTATTACTTGGTGAAACCTAAACCTCCAAGTATAGCAAGGGTACTGGCAGGCATTGAGACAGACATATATGGAAATAGTTCTGTGAACAGGGTTCAGATCAAAGTTAAGAATTGTGGTATCAATGCATATTACTCTGGGTCAGTGCCATCAGATGGAGCCACAAAAGCAATAAGTTGAAGCTACAGTTTACACAAACCTCCTATCAGAAAACATTACCACCTACTGTAACTTCTTAGTGATTTAGTCACTACCTGGATTATCCAATCTGATTTAAAGAAGATTGGTGTTAAGTAAGGACCAGAAGATGGAAGTCATTTCATTATATTACCGCAAATGCCTTCTCCTGTTCAAGACCAGTTAGAAGAGAGCTGATGGTGAGAGGCGGGGTGGGAGGAGCAGAGAGTGGGGGGAAGCATTCCTTTCTTTCTCCAATCAGGGAATAAATATTTTGGCACAGAAGGCCACAGGCATGCTCTTTGGCACAATTTAATTAGGAAGGCTGGAATTTAAATTTGTGCCATTGATAGAAAAAAGAGCTAAAAATGGAAAATACCATTACCATTTCATAGCTTTTCAGTTGGCACTGATTCTAAGCACTTCTCATGACAATAGAGTCAAAATATAAAGCTTTTTCACTGAGGGGAAGAGCAAAAGGAGATATCTCAGAAATGGAGAAGACTCAGTGTACAGTAATATGGTGGGCAGAAAGGGAGGTGCCGCTGTGAGTGACATTTAATAGGGTCATTGTCAAGTGGGCAAATGAGTTCTGATGATTCCTCAGGCTTTTGATGTGAAGATAAAGGAGACATGATTTTAAACTAAAGCAAAAGAGAAAGAAAGTTTTCCAAAGCCATACAACCAGTGTTTTTAGTATGAATCATGCCGCCATTCTTGTCCAAAGGAACATTTCAGAAAGGTTTTAAATTTACATTAGGATGTAGTTCTGAGTTCAATCAGAGTAGAAAGAATACAAGCTCTCACTCCCCATATTTCAAATAACATATTTGCCATTTTGTGATTTGGGGAACATCTTTCCTTGTTCTTCAAATCATGAGACATTAACAACTGCACTGCATTTATTAGATCACAACACTGTTTGAATCCAAAACTTACATTGTTTATAAATTCTGAGGGTTAAATTTAAATTTGTGAGAAGAGGTTTCAGACAGAAATCTAGCCATTTACTACAAATGTCTGAAGTAAAAAAAAGACCATTTCTATGAGTTGTGTGTAACGATCCTAGGTTTGTATGCTTAAGAATTGTAAAAAAGGAAAATTCCAGGGACTTCCCTGGCAGTTTAGTAGTTAGGCCTCCTCACTTTGGGTACGAAGGGCACAGGTTCAATCCCTGGTCAGGGAACTAATATCTTGCAAGTACATGACCAAAAATAACAAACAAAAAAATAAATTGCCCAACTGGCAGGAGGAGGAAAACTCCATAACTGATATTACAGTCACAACTAGCCTGCTGCCCTAGAATTGGACACAGATCCAAAAACTAAGTGTCCCATGTTTAAAAGAAATCAAATGGCACTGAGCTTGTAATGTATATTTTATTTTGCACAAGCTTGCATATATACTGCACATACATTCAGTTTAAGAGGAGATGGAAGGCACACAAGGCAATTGGACTACTGTATCCTTTCAGTGGTACAAAGCAAAAGGTAAAAGTTTGCAGAGTGTACAAAAGCTTAAACACACAAAGTAAAACCCCCTTCCCACCCTCCCCCCAACAAATTTTTTTTCCTGTTTTAAAATTTAGTAGCTGCCAAACTAATTTTTTTTTACTTTTACTTTAAAATCAATTGTCTACTGCACCTTTTTATTTATTTTTTAATATGGACAGGGAGTCTCATTGTTTTTTTTTATCATATCAATTAATATTACAGTACATCCTTGGTAATACAAAATTGTACACCTTCATCAAATAAATTAGGATAAATTAAACCAATAAATTATGCAAAGTCTTCAGAACAATAGACAACAACAAAAATCCACAATTGAAATTGCCTCTAGCTAAAAAAAAAAATCAAAAATTGACTTTATCAGTTCAGTTATTGTACTATATTCAAATCAAAGGGTCTTTATTACAAAAAAAGAGCTTAATAATGCTATTTACAACATATTGCTAAATAATATAAAGGCAGTGTTTTGTCACGGTTTATACTATATACATATGAGAAATGGCTGGGACAATATTGGGGGAAGCCAGGACCTTTGATTCTTCTGTGTATTGCTGAGACCAACCCCAAATACATTTGCTTTTCGAATTCTAATTTTGAAGTGGTAATATACAATTTAAAAATGCTTTTCCCCCCTATGGAGAGGATTCAAATATTTTAAAAAACAAAGAATGAATCCATTTTCACAAAGAAGGGCCACTCTGTTTGCCTTTTCTGCTCATGCGCATGTTTGTGCATTTTTGGGGTGTCAGTTTTGAGAGAGGGCTCAGTTGAAAAGACTCAAAGTCCAGTTGCTCCCAGATTCTGTTATATTTCTAGAAGGATACTTATAAGAAGATGCAAAGGTTAAATACCAGTTTTGATCCCAGCTCTGAAAACGAGCATTTTAGCTTTAGTCTTATAGGTGGTTTACAACCAACAGGTCTACAGAAAACAAAACTGCACTTCCTTCAACGTCACATGTAAGTGCGATACAGTAACTGCTTACTCATAGAAACCAGTTACGTTCTTTTAAGGGGAGCTTTTTGAAAACAATGCTTCTTGTAATTTGCAAACACGGAGTCTGTACCAGAACGAAACATTTGTACTATTCACACCAATAAAGAGTCTATAATATACATGGCAAAGAGATTCTGCTCTGTCCTCACACGCACACGCCTTCTCTCAGGGGATTCTGTAAACCACTTTTTCTTTGATGAATTTATGATTGCTTCTGGGGAACATCCTAATTTGAAAGCCCCCAACTCTTTAGCTTTACGACTTAATATTAACCTATATGTATGTGCATGTATGTGTGTGGGGGGGGGAGGGGGGATTACATACTAACTGTCTTCATGTACACAGAAAAGAAATTTCATAAATTTACAGAAACTGCATTACCCTTGCCCTTGACATCTGATGAAAGAGACTCTTATCTTTTAAAAGTAGAGAGCAGGATTTTCAAGAATGCTTTCAACTGTCTATACAGTCACCGAAGTGTTCCTAATAAATTCAACAGATGTTGTGAGAATGTAGTTATTTATTAAAATCTCATGTCTTACGTAACAACAGCCATGAGGTTAAATATTTACATTGCTTTATAAAAGTTCCCCTCTTGCTTTAGTGTTTTTGTTTTGCTTTTTTTTGTTGTTTTTAACATTTTTTAAAATGATATTCACCCACATCCCTAGCACAGCAACAATGAATTGGCAAACATAAAACACTTTAATGGAATAATACTTGGAGGCACAAAGCAAACTTCGGGAATATGTGGGTGAACATTTCCTTAAATAATTACTACATTCTACCATCTTCCACGTTGTTTTACCAGTTAAAGTGAAATGTCCTCATTAAACAGCCAGAGATACAGTAAGAATTAAATGTTTTGTTGTTGCAAATAGAACATTCTTTAGACAAAACATAACAAATGCCTAAAATAGGTCCTTAAATCTAGGTAGGAAAAGGTAAGCTTTCCACTTCACACGCATATATATATGTCTATTTTTACATGTGTGTATATGTGTGTATGTGTTTATGTTCACACATCTGCACACACATATATAGCACATGGTATGAAATATTGCTTCTATACTACTTTTCGTTAGGCTAAGAAAACACAAGATTTGCACCACAGTTACAAAAAATTGGCTTCTACAAGAATTTTCAAAACTCGAATGCTGCTCAAACAATTGAGGAAAAAATAATTTGCGGTATCAAACTGTTCTAAAAATTCTCTTCTCAAAAACGTATTCTCCCGCTTTGTTTTTAAAAAGACACAAAATATGCATAGCTATCAACGTTATGTCAAACAGCCAGAAAAAAAATCTAGTGTTTATTGCAGCTGTAGTAATTGGAAATAAAGTCAAAAAGATGAAATTGAAAGCCACAGAAGGCACAAGAACAATTGTACTTGTGGGAAAAAAGTGGGATTTTGAAGGATTTTTAAAAATCCCCCCGCTGGTGCATTTAGGTCTAGGCACAGACTATAACCTCAAGTGTAGATGCAAAAATATTTGGGGTTAGCAGAAAATAAGTGGAAATGTGGTACTTCAACATGGACTTTAGACTTTGTTTCCCTTTGTAAACTGTCCCTAGTCCTTCACCCTCCCACCAGAGAAAGTGAACTTTCTCCCAAGTCGCCAATTTTTAAGTGGTGAGAGTTGAATGAAGATTGGAAAGATGGTGATTTTAAAAAACCTGTTAAATAGGCGTTTTGAGAGACAGGCTTTTGTCATTTTCCAATGCACTGGGAGGCACAAGATTTTATGGTGGTGAAAGAAAAAGAATCATCTAAAAGCAAAATGATCAAGTTCTGTTTCCAGGACAATGAGGTGAGTTTCTACTCACGCTGCAATTTCTACTCTGAAACAATTTCTATGCCTCAGTGAACATTGAGAGGATATTATTGTGGATAAGCACATCAACATTTGGTTGTGAATACACACTTTTGCTTAATTTGTCTATTTAAATTAGAAAGGCAGGGGAGAATAATACTAAAAATCTAAATATGTCTGGAATCAATACTAAATTTATCCCAGATCAGGAAGATACTAGCAATCTGTCTTGATAGGTGAATACATTACAGTTTTGCCTTTTGCCTTGCAAATGGCAACACAATGGTGATGCGAATTCCAAGGAACAGCAAAAAGAGCCAGTTGTATACTGATGTGAGCAACGAATGTCATACTCTTGGGCGTGAAGCAAGGCTAAAGAGTGTGACCACAAGTTGAGATTGCTTCTCTACTTTGTGCTGATTGGATTTTTTTTTTTTTTTTGGTTTGCATTATATTCCAATGTGATGATTATCTGAACATTTTTTTTTTCCTAAACAAGCCAGAACAAGAACATATTGGCTCCGACGGGCCTGTGTACGCTGTGTAGGAGCCTCCGAGCTGGGGGATGGGTTCAGTTGTGCAGGGAGGCTGGGGCGTGCCAGGCCTAAACTGCTGCACTCCGTCCACACCGTGAGAGGCTGTGTCTCCTGAATGACGCAGGCATCACAGGACCACACTGTTTAATTTAAAGTCAGCAGGTTTTAAAGCTTTGTGCTGACAATAATTGCCTTCATACATTCCTGTCCATCAGCAGAATTTATAAATGATGTTAAAATACAGCGATTGGGTCAGCTAGTCTCATGGGTCAACCGACATTCTTCAAAGTCAAATGTCATTTTTATAAAAATCAAGGAAAAAATGGTATTTATGTTATACATAATCTAAATACCAGGGTTTTCTTTTTTTTCTTTTACTGTGTCATTTTAGAAGATGTAGATCAAATTACTGAAGGGGAAGGAGGGTTCTGGAAAACACTATTAGAATAAAAAAGGAATTCTTACTGCCTCTGCACACAAAACCCATCCAAGAAAACAAGTGTGAATGCCATATGGCTTTTTAAAAGCAAGTATGGAAACGTTGTACACTTTTGAAAAACTGGAAAAAGAAAAGAGAAAGAAAAAAAGAGGAGAACCATTGAAGAAAGCATGAGATAGCAGCTAGCTTTCTTATGTGTGCTGAAATTGTGTCTTTTGGGTTAACTCCCAAACTCTCCTATTCTATACACTCTTCTCATGTTTTGGTCAGTTACTAGCTTCTGAGTTAGAAGAGACTTTATCAATTGCTTTAAAACACTGTACCTAAAATCAAAACACTTTAAATTAGACTGTCACCACTTTGAATATCCATCAGGGTAGGTAGTGTGGAAATGTATAGGAAAATAGGTCATTCTCAAATGTACTCCTCTCAGGAGGGGAAGATCCAGTCAGCTAGCAGCTGTCAACAAACTTCTAGTATAGGCAGGAACTTTATGGTCAAGTTAGGATGTCCTTTATTCCTTACCATAGAAAGGAATTCAGAAAATAGTGTTTTTCGAAAAAAAAAAAAAATTTTTGTTAAATATTAAACAGACATGATAATTCTAAAGCATATAAACAAAGTTTTGCAAAGAATAAAATTGAAACTTATGTGCCTTTTTATATCTTAAGCAAGATCAACAGAAAATAATAACACATTATAGGGGTTTTCCTGTACGAAGAATGATAGGTACTCACTTACTACCAAGAAGAACCTATTGCAAAATTCTAAGAGGTGACTAGAAACCACATGAATTTCCAGTCTCACCTTGAAAAGTCAGTTTTGTATAAAATTGCTCTGCCTCCAAAAGAAACCAGTTTGGGGTGTTTGCCATTTCTCTGAGGAAAAACTTGACAGTTAGTGATCATGTTTTCTTTTTAAAATGTGGCCTTTTGGGGTACTTTTGCAAAGTGAGCTGTTGATCTGCCACCGGCATTATTTTCAAACGTGTGATAAAAAGCTACTTACTGAGTTCAAACCAAGCAAAATATTTAAGTTTATCAAGTGGTTTCATTCAGTTTTCTGACCTTCTCAGCAGTAAACACAAGAGACGCATCACTGACTGCGGAGTTGTGCTCTGTCACGGGTCTCCCTTCGCCAACCGCCATTTGCAACAAACCATGAATCCAGCAGACGCATTTTAAACAAATGCCCGTCCTTGCTAATATAGACTTTACACACGTCAACATTCTTTTTTTCCCTGATAATTAAGCCTATTTTAAGTCTCCAAATGTTAAGGGCCTTGGGCAAAAGTAAACTAAAGGCGGCAGGAAAAGAACCATCCCCGTTGCAATTGAAAACAGAAGAAAATGAGAGAAAGATGATGGAGGAGGAATTACCAGCTGATTTCATAACATATCCATGCCTCCCATACACACATATATGAAATCAAAATCTAGACACGGATAACGTGGACATCCAAAGGGGACTGCTACTATTCATACATTCGAAAAGAGTTGTTGAAATTTCTACTCATGAAGCAGCTCTTGTAGGCAGTTTGGGGATTTGAAAATCTCAGGGACTTCACTATCCAGCTTGCAGATGACCTTGTATATGGCCTTCTTCCAGGAAGGATCAACATCTTTGCCTGCGATAATGGCATTGAAAAACTCCCGTAATGTGATCTGCGCAACTTCCAGGAATCTCTCTGGAACCTGCTGATACAAGGAGACAATGGCATTAATAAAGTTTTCAGTTTCAAGTCTCCAGTTCTTCAAAGGAAATTGAGCTAAGGTCTTTCTTTCAGATAGGGGCTTACAGGGCACCTGCATTTTCTAAAAATGGCCGACCCCTATTCTCTTATGTAAAGTTGTTATATATAGTAGCATTGTAATGTGGGGTTGACAGCTTTGTAGAGTTTTAGAAAAAGACTTATGCAAAGGATACATGCAGACCTATTGAAAAACTTGGATTCCATTGTGAATATTTGAGTAGAAAAATGGAGACATACTGTTGGGACTCCTCGCTTCATTAAAGAGGTGTATTCCAGAATCAGTTCTCTACCTTATCTTTCAGAATTTGAATCATTTTTCCATTAGGAAAACAAAATGTCTTCTCAAAAGTAGACTAATAATTGGCCTTTGATATAAACTAAACCCACGCTACAAATGAAGAAAATTAAAACCTTAGTTTCCTGCTTGTATTAGAGGACTGTCGACTCTGTTGCTAAATTGTATACTAAAATATTCTTCACTATAAAGGACAGGTATACCTCCTTTCACTGCACTTTGTTTTGCTTTATTATAGGTCACAGATAGTGAGTTTTTTAATGAATTGCAGGTTTGTGGCAACCCTGTGTGAAGCAAGCCTACCGGCACCATTTTTTCCAATGATAACTGCTCACTTCACGTGTCTGTGTCACACTTTGGTAATTCTCGAAATGTTTCACACTTTTTGCTCTCGTTATCTGTGATCAGTGATTTTTGATGTTACTACTGCCAAAAGACTACAACTCAAGGCTCAGATGATGGCTAGCATTGTTAGCAATTAAGTATATTTAATGAAGGTCTATACTTTTTTTAGACATAATGCTGTTGCACACTTAATAGAGTACAATATGGTATGAATATAACTTTTAAATACACTGGAAAATTAAAGAAAACATCATGTGACTTGCTGTATTGCAACACTTGGTAGTCTGGAATGGAACCTGCAATATCTCTGAGGTATGCCTCTACGCTGTGGACAAAAAAAAAAAGAGTAAGATGATGATATTAATACTGAGTCCCAAAATACAAAAGTGTTAGTTGCTTGGTCGTGTCTGACTCTGTGACTCCACCGACTGTAGCCTACCAGGTTCCTCTGTCCGTGGAATTCTCCAGACAAGAATACTGGAGTAGGTTGCCATTCCCTTCTGCAGGGGATCTTCCTGACCCAGGGATCGAACCTAGGTCTCCTACACTGCAGGCAGATTCTACCATCTGAGCCATCAGGGAAGCCCAAAATACAAAATGTGTACCAAATCCTAAAATCCTACATCAGAAAATACTTTACCTTGAGATGAGAGTTTCTCCATAAGAGAGTGATTTATGCAGTTGACAGTAATAATACTCCACATTTTTGGACTGCTTATTATGTGTCAGGTATTGTGTTATATACTGAATGTGAACTGTATCATTCAGTTTCCCCAACATCTCTGTGGTTATTAACCCCATTTTACAGTAAGAAAATGGAGGCTCAGAGAGAATACGGGAATTGTTCAAAGTCACTGTAGTTCAAGATAAACATTCTCCAAATATACTGTTCAGAAAATCTATTTGTTAATTCTTTCCTACCACAGCAATGAATATATGTGTGTGTGTTTTCTGTGCATGTGCTTATGAATTGTTTATTAGTAGTTGTTTAATAGTCTGACCTCTTGTCTAGGGAAAGGAATAGCTACTGATGTACTTATTTAGTAATCTTTGTGAGTTACATGGTAAAGCAGGACCTATCACTCCCACAATGAAACAAAGGATTCACAGAATCATTCCAGATACTTATAATTTTCCAAGTACACACTGACACTTTGTAGTTTTCCTTTAGTGGGGGAACTTACACATGAATAATGTTTTACTTTTATAGTAAGTGCAGACATTTGAGGAAGTGAAAGCACTGCAGCTGCACGTGTAGACGGATCTGTCTACACCTAGACAAGAGGTGAGAGATTTTTATCTTGGCTCAGGCCTGCTGCTCACCAAAGTAACAGAGAGGGGTTGTCATTTTGAACATATTTGATCCCATTCTCCCCACCTTTTCTCGCTTTGTGCAGTGGACCTTTTTATAATGATAGTAACTGTTAAAGAAAATGAAAATGATACCAGACAAACCTGTCTGAGACATTTGGAGTTGGACAAAGAAGTTCAGTGCTTCCTATGGCAAGTCACTTGTCCTTTGAAAGAAATCTAATGATGCTCCAGAAGAAAAAGAGCCCCAATCTGGGGCCGACTGGATTCTAGAAAAAGTGAAAATGTTGAGAAGCTTCTCCCAAAATATATGTATATATAGGCTAGTTTCTCAGGACATAGTTCCAACCACCGCCTGGGAAATAATGGAAATACCACCTTGCTCCCCAGGGCTTTCCTAATGGCTCAAGCGGTAAAGAATCTGCCTCAAGTGCAAGAGATGCTGGTTCGATCTCTGGGTCGGGAAGATTCCCTGGAGGAGGAAATGGCAACCTAATGTAGTGTTGGCAACCCACTCCAGTATTCTAGCCTGGAGAATCCCATGGACAGAGGAGCCTGGCAAGCTACAGTTCATGGGGTCACAAAGAGTAGATATCACTGAGCATGCACGTAGCACCTTGCCCTCCATAAATGTGCAAACCCATATACTCCAAAGGCCATTCCCTGATGAGAATTCAACTGAACTCTGATGACCTTCTCCCCAATCTCCCGCACATATACGTGTATTTGGGATATATGGGGGATGGGGAGGGCATGGAGTGGCAATCAGCCCTCCTACTCACCTTCTACCAAATAAAAAGTCATTAAGCAGCCTTTCTGAGTACTCTCCTGTCTTCCCCAAAGATGATCCTTCAAATTGTGTCAAATGGGTGTTATTGAGAGAGGGATTATGGCTGGAGACCAGTTACACAGTGCAACTACCCACTCTAACTACGGAGTTTGGGAGCTGTTAGCCAAATGCTACAGAAACATAATCAGAGGCATTTATTAAAAGAAACATTTCAAGAAGTGTGGTTTCCCTGGCCATTGGCAACAGACCCACGATGAGGATCTATGGTCCTTGAACACTCGAGGATGCAGCCTGGCCTGGCGGAGAGTTCCGGGGACAGAGGTATGGCAGGGGCGCCAGATGAAGTCTACCCACTCCCAGGACCCCCAGGAGATCTGGAAACCAGGGCCAAGGGAATAGGGATGACGTTTAAGACAGTCAGAGGAGGGGGATGCATCCAGAAAAGCGTCAGCCTTGGAGGAGGGAAGAAGTGCAGTTCTGGGGGTTTGCCTGAGAACAGATCAAAGAAATTTCTTTGGGGAGTGTGCACAGCCTCCATTCTGTTCTTTTCTTTTTTTTTTAATGTTTAAAAATGTATTATTTTTATTTCTTGGCCATGCCACACGGCATGTGGGATGTCAGTTCCCTAAGCAGGGATCAAACCCACCCCCTTGCATTGGAAGGTAGAGTCTTAACCACTGGACCACCAGGGAGGTCCCACCCTGTTATTTCTTATCATTGGCCATGCTGGTTACTGATTTTTAGTGGGTTTTGTCCTTTTATAAGGACTTCCCAGGTCGCACTAGTGGTAAAGAACCCACCTGTGCTAAGGCAGGAGACGTAAGAGAGTAAGAGATGCTGGTTTGATCCCTGGGTCGGGAAGATCCCCTGGAGGAGGGCCTGGCAACCACTCCAGTATTCTTGCCTGGAGAATCCCATGGACAGAGAAGCCTGGTGGGCTACAGTCCCTAGGGTCGCAAACAGTCCGACGTGACTGAAGCGACTTGGCACACATGCACGCATCCTGTTTCAAACATTCATTTCTTTTGGCAATACTCTTGGGCTGTCCTTTAACAACTTGTGCATTTGTGTCTTGATGTCATTTAGCTTTTCACCTACTTATATCTAGTTGTAGTGGATTTATCATTAGATGTCTTTTGAGAGCTCTCCTGGCTTCCATTCTGTGTTTTCCTCACAACGCTACACAGGGTTTTGTTGCATCGTCTTTGATAAACAGCTCAAAATGAGACCCTGCCTCCTGCTTTGCTCCACATTGCTCTAGAATCACACCTTACCTTCCGCCTAAATACTTAAAAAAAGGAATTTTAAAATAATGATAAAAAATAGAGTTTAAAGACTTGAAATAGATCTCAGAGCTCATTTTATAGATGAAGAAAGTATGAGATTCTATGGGATGAAGAAATTATGAGATGAAGAGACTCATGTGAAATAACCGACTCAGGTCTATTGCCATTAAACCCTGCTGGCTCCTTTTAAATGCATTTTCAGTAATTCCTACTTATACGAGGCATCAAAACCTTGACAAGCTGTGGATTTGTGGCTTAGAAAAACCACAGAAGAGCTAGTAACTTCAAAATAAGTGGGAACGACACAAAAGATTCCCAAGAGGAGACTCAGGTTTATGTTTGGGAAGGGATGAATTCTTTGAGAACAAGTGAAATGGTTTGCTAATTTTGTGCTTAATTTGAGGCAATACTCATGCAACGGATTGGGCTAGATAAAAGAAAGTTATAACGAGATCCTCTACTGCTAGAGCAATTAATCTTTTTTTTTGGTGGCTCCACAGAGGTAATTGATGGGTAGCAACTGATCTGAAAGAGTGCCAAGGAATTCCATCCACAGGTAGAAATATTGCCCATGAAAGAGACCCTTACCTCTCTGCCAGAAAAGTCTCCCCAACTCCATTTAACAGAGTAAGGGGGGTGGGGGGGAGACTCCTTTCTGATGTTCTGAGCGAGCGTCTTAAGAATTCAGGGTTATGAGACTGGTCTTGTCCATGTTTTTTCAGTACCTCTTCACACCTAATGGATTTCCAATCACTAATAAACATCTGCAGAAAATCCCTTAGTGACAAGTAATCCCTTATCTAGGTTTCTTTTAATAGAACCCAACAATCTGCAGAATGAACCCTAGAGTATCTCTTCAGCATCAGGTGGCAACAGTCAATCAAGTCCCTGGAATGCAAGACAATGCCGGCCACTGGGAGGGGGAGGGAAGGCCATGCCTTTGGACATGCCACAGGGGAAAAACAAAAGGCTTCCAAAGTCTCTGGCTGGGACTCTGAGGCTATTGTGGGAGCTGCGGTGCTGAGTGTTCTTCAGGAGAGGCGAGTGGAAACTTTGCTTTGATAAAAGGCATCCCAATATAGGAACCTCACCCCAAATGGTCTTGCCTCTCCTTGCCTTGACATCTGGAGGAGAATATAATTGTGAGGAGGTACTTGACCAAACTCATACATTTCAAGGGGGCTGACTCTCAGCGTCCACCTATTTCATCACCACTGTTTGTTCTTGAGTCTCCTCAGAGCAAACGAGGGCCTTGTGGGCTTAGATGAAATGGGAGAAATGGGAGGATGTTTTCAAGTCTGCTCAGGGGTGCCTGGATTGTCACACACTCACACACACACACACACACACACACACAGTGCGTTGGGTGGGTGCTTATTTTGCTGTTCTTTTTTTTTATCAGAATGAGTGGCAAAGACACATTTTCCCCCCCCCGTCTTCCTCCTCCTCTTCCCAGTTGCTTTACCTTCAAGGATGATTTGTTTTATTAAACTGGCTGTCCCTAGCCTCTGCAGTACATAATAAAAGCCTGACATAGCAGGCTGCCTGCCTTCTGCGTCCTGCAGACGCTCATCATAAGTGTCAGGACATACCAAGGTTAGCGGTCACTGCAAGTGTGCTCGCTGGCCCAAACCTTGCCAAACGCTCTTGGCAGCTGAATGAATGTCAGAGAGAATAGAAGGGGAATTACAAAGGTTAAAAAGAAGACAGCCTCTCCTATTTTCTGGAGACGGGGTAGCTGATTTTTCACACCTCTGAAACGGCCACAGGCTCATCCATTGGCCTCTTTCTGGGGATCTAAACCTTGCCCCTTGCACAGCTCCCTGTGGCTCTCTTACAATCTTCCATCCCCTTTAAAACCTGGTCCACTGGCCTCATTTCATCAGTGGGATGATGTTTGCAGAAATGGACAGAAAATAAACCAGGCATAGACCTCGCTCCCTAGCTCCTCTCCCCAGTAACCAAAGGCTCACATGGCTTCTCAAGCTTATTAATCAAGAGATGACAATCTTATCAAGATGGATCTTCTTTTCAGTTCATCCTTGAAATGATTTTTTTTTTTCAAACTTCAGTGAAGAAATGGTAAAGGAAATCTACATAAGGGCAGAAGTGGCCAACTGCTGGGAAAGTAAAATCTTGGTTTACTGTTTTGGTGAATTAGTTCTGTGTGTGGGTTTACTTTCTTCTTGCTCCTTCATTTAAAAAATACTATAAAAGGGCAATAAAGTGCTGACTGTAGGAAGACAATGTCAAGGAGAAAAGGGTACTGGTATTTTGGATACTCTTCACTGCTCGCCTTGGAGAGAGAGTTATTCTTGTCACAAACCCTTTTGTCTGCGTCTGCTGACGGCTCGCCTGTAGCCAGCAGCATACTTTAACTGTTTTGTCACCTCCTAACATCACATGCGTCAGCTGTTGGGCTTTTGTTACGGGTATTGTAGAACTAATCCGCTGTGGCTGGTCTACTGTGCAGTAAATAAAACAGAAACGGGCTTCTCAGACAATTCTGCATGAATATTTCAGATGGCTTTTACAACTCCGATTCACAAAATCAAATAAATAAATAACTCCCACAGTTTCCCCCTTAGCCTCTCCCCCACACACAGAAACAAAACCCCTCAAACTCGACCCAGGTGCCTCCAAGTCAACTGCATTGAGGGCCCTGCCTTGAGCCTTCAAGCAATTGTTTGAGTGAAGTTGAAAGAGTAGAGCTCTCTCAACATCAACACCAGGCTGTTTATAATTATTATTAGACTTAAACCCATCTGATTCCAAAAACTGGCTAAGTGGCTCTGAAAATCTCAAGAGCTCCTTCTCTCCTTGGGATTTCTTTAAAAAAGAAATGTCATGTCATCAGAAATATATAGTTAGAGGTGCCTTATCAAACTGCTTTTATTGTTTCCACTTGCATTTTCCTCCCTTCCACTCATCTGAAAAGGGTCAAAGGAAGATGCTCGTGCCTCTAATTCATCCTAAGAGCCTTTCCAAAATGTTTAACCTGTATAGGAGCACAAAAGGAGAAGCAAACTTTGGGCTGGAGTTTTTTGAAACTGAATTGATATTGCGAGTTCTCTTAAGGGATAAATAATGTACTAATCATACACAGCGAGGCATTTTTCTGGATGACTCGTGTCTTTGGAGAAGTTAAAAAGGGCATTTGTATGGGGCTGTCTGTGCATGCTCATGTCTGCACGCATGCGTACACACATGCACACACACCCCTAGATCCTAGGAAAGGAGACAAAGTTGAGGTACTTTCCCGAGCATTCATTCACCCTGGTGTGCACGTGATTCCTCTAAACAAACTCTCTCGTCCCTGCTGTTTGTTCAGTAAATATTGATCAAGGAGAGACATAGTTCCTGACGGCAGTGGCACAAGCTGGGGACTTAGACTGTAGACAGAGTGGACTCAAATGGATAAACTCTGATGCTTTACTAACCCCTTATTGAGATTATCCAATGAAAAGGCAAGAACAGATACGTTATTGCTGTTCCTCTCCTCCGTCTCACTCTCACTGAATTCTCCTGCCTGAGGCAGAAGAGGGGAATCTCAGAGCTATGAAAGATGGTGACAAGATATTGTGACTAGGGATCTCCCTTCACAGTCACACACACGCTTACTTTGTGTGTACTAGCCAGGAACTAACTGGTCCTTCAGAAGGGCAGAAAGGATGCTTCCCAGAGGGAACCATGGGATTGTGTCCTAAAGCCCTCTCATCAGGCTGATGGATCCAGTGGGAAAACAAGCATGAATGTGCTTTGGAAAGTGTAAAGCAGTTTCCAAAAGTAAGGCGGTGGTTTGAACCTTAAGGACAAGCCCACTTTCTGGGAGACAGTTCACTGTGATTCATATATGTGTGCAAAGCAGTGTTCTGAGAGATGCTCTGAGGAGGTTCACGTGGGAGATTCTATCAACTGAGTCAACACGCTGAGAAAAGTTGCTTTGTGTTTCCTAAGTTTTATTTCCATCACGTCATGATTCTGATGCGAATCTTGTCAGGGGCTGAATAGTCAAATACATTTCCCTTGGGAAAGCTGGTTTTAAAGTCACATCTAGAGGCTAGGTTTTGTGTTTTAGGGACAGAGCACCCCAGTCAAAGAGTAAGGTGTTTTGAAGCGTTCCTGGAGAGAGTGACACGGTAGCACATAACTACAATATGTAAATCAGATGGCCAATGAGGATTTGCTGTATGACTCAGGGAGCTCACGCTGCTGCTCTGTCACAAGCTAGAGGGGTGGGATGGGGAGAGAGGAGGGAGGGAGGTTCAAGAGAGAGAGGACACGGCTATACTGATGGCCCACTCATGTTCATGTACGGCAGAGGCCAACACAATATTGTGAAGCAATTATCCTTCAATTAAAAGTAAATAAATTTACTAAAAAAAAAAAAGAGCTTCCACCAAATGGTGACAGGGCTGTTCTCACAACAGAGGCTGCCCTCACCTCTGTTGGGAAGGATGGATTTTTCAGGGAGCAGTGGCTACAGAAGTGTTTGCCCACATGACACCAAATGAGGCTGAGGAAGACTCTGTAGCCACAGCTGAGCTTTGAACGAAAGTCTCTGCCTCTGATGCTCCAGATAGATTCAGCATTCAGGGACCTCACGGGATCAGGTTAGTATGATGCCCACGAAGTGGCTCAGCCGGTAAAGAACCTGCCTGCAATGCAGGAGAGCTGGGTTCAATCCTTGAATCGGGAAGATCCCCTGGAGAAGGGCATGGCAACCCACTCCAGTATTCTTGCCTGGAGAATCCCATGGACAGAGGAGTCTGGAGGGTTATAGTCCATAGGGTCTCAAAGAGTCAGACACGACTGAGCGGCTGACACTTTCACTTTCTTTCACAGGATTTGGCTAGTGTGATGCCCACAAAGTTTTAGGCATATGAGTGGGCTCACCTCCCTCCCACTTACATGTTTTGCTACTTGAATATGTGAAGACTAAATGCTTATAGGAAGTGGCTAGAGTTCAAGGCTGTCCTTAAAACAAAACAACCAAAAAAAAAAAAACCTCCCCCCACCATGTTTCCTCGGTCTAAGCAAAGGAACACATGGCAGTAACAGTCTGTATCATTTTTTTTATAAACCTTCAAAAGAACAATGTTCTCTTGAGCAAAATTCAGTAGCATTCTGTAAACATTAATTTAAGGAAATCAATAGCCTCAGTGAGCTAAAGCCATATTGCAAGATAAACTGGCCAGAGTGCCACTTTGTCAAATAGATTTTCGTTTTCTCGGCCTGATAAAGACAGTTTCAAAACGGGGCAAACGTGTTGCAACCAAGGTTTGAAAAGTATGTGGCCTTCAAACAGTCTGCTCGTTTCTCCTACAAAGCTGGATAAACAGACTTTAAAAATGATAAGATGGTTCAGAATTGATCTGGCTCTCAAATTTTACATGGGGTAGATTTTTTTGGTTGTCTCACAGGAAAAGAGAAAAACAAAATATCACACGCATGGTCAGAATAGAAAATACAAGTACTTGGGAGAAGGGGATAAACTGTCTCTAGAGAAAGAGCTCTGGGGGGAGTGTCCATTGATTCTTGTCTTTGAAAAAAAAAAAAAAACAGAAGGGAAGAAAGAAATCTTTATTCATGCTGACCTGATAGGCAAACACACCTTCCTGCCAAAATCCAAAAGCCAAAATCTCTAGTGGGTATGGGATTAGAGGTTTGAGCTGTTGGAAGCTGTTTCTTCTGTGAGTACCACCCAATGTCAAGTCAACGTGCGAGGGAGGGGCTGGGGGTCAAGCCCTGGGAGAGGGCTGGGGAAGGACCTTGAGACAGCAAGATCCACGCTGCAGCCTCAAGGGTCCTCCCAGCCAGCCTGCAGGAGGTGCAGGGAAAATCAGGAAAAGGGGCGAAAGGAAAGCCTGTGTCTCGTCTGCCGCTGTGGCAGGGACCTGCTCTGAGCTTGTGGGAATACACTTCCAAGTGAACCTGCTGGCCAACCCTCAATGCCCGACCAATCCTTATAAATGCTGACAGAGTGGTGTCCGGATAGGATATGGTTGACATGGTCCATTGGCGGGAATGTAGCAAAAAGGACGTAACAGTCCCACGGAAGCTGCAAGGTAGGAGGTTGAGGATTTACCTTGAGTGGACAGTGGAACACCACGGGAAAGGATGTCAGGCAGGGGACTCTGGTCTTCGGTGTGGCGGTGTGGGCCTGGCCATCAACCCTCACGTGGACTTCCCTCAGCAGCCCAAAGGAAGTGCCAAGGCTGCCCTGAGGGGTTTCTTTGTTTCCTCATTTGAATTTGAATCATTTACCTTTGAAGGGGCTTCCCTGGTGGCTCAGATGGTAAAGAATCTGCCTGCAGTGCAGGAGACCTGGGGTTCAATTCCTGGGTTAGGAAGATCCCCTGGAGAAGGGAATGGCAACCCACTCCAGTATTCTTGCTTGCCTGGAAAGAGTGGATATTTGGAAAATAGAACTGTATTTGGAATATTCAGAGAAGCAAATTCCTACACCTTTCAGATGCTGATAATTTATAGAGCATAATTGATAATTGATAGGGGCTGGAATCGAGCATTTTGAATAGTTGTGACTTTCACAATAACAGAAAAGACTGTCTTCACTTCCATGCTACCTGTTAATAATTTGTGTATACACTTTAAGCTATGTAAACATTCCACTGGCTACTTTGCCTATCAAGATAAATAAAACCATTTCTCCCACAGCCCCAGAAAAGGAAGTACTAGCTTGCTAGGAACAGAAGGACACATGCCTTTATAATAAACTCTATGAGGCTGTCAAAACTATGTTGTAGGCCTGAAATCTGGTTCACCAAATGTGCCTAAAGTGGCCAGTGTACTTGTTCATGCTTGGAGGTCTTGGCATTGTATGTATTAAGAAATATAATAATTGTCATGTTACTTGCTATAATGAGTTTAATTTTTCTTCTCTCCCAAACTCTACACATGTCCAAAGAGTGACTCCAAGTTTAAATAAGCATAAAACAAAACAAAAACAAAATCAGAGGAAAAAAAAACATCAGAAACTAAAATCTAGTATTTTCTCCCATCCCTCCATCCCCGAGAAACTATGAATATACTCTCCCATCTTAAAAACAAGGGCAAGCTCTCTGATGGAATTACTCATCTAGTAGGTTGTTCGGTAAGATTTGGACCAAGACTTTGCATCAAAGAATCATAGTTCTGGAACTTCAGAAGGAGAAAGGATCTGAGAGTTCATCTTCTACCAAAGACAGAAAAAGCCTCGGACAGGGGTCGGAAAACTCCTTCTGTAAGGGGTTGGACAGTAAATGCACAGGCTTTATGGGCTGGGTTTGGTTTCTATTGCATATTGTCCTTCTTTTCACAACCTTTACAAATGTAAAAACCATTCTTAGCAAGGGCCATAAAAAAACAGACTTAGTGCCAGATCGGCCCTGCGAGCCAGAGTGTGCCAACCCCTGCTTTCAGCCAAACTTAAGAGCCAGCCACTTTTCTGAAGGCCTAAAGCTCTTTCATTCTCCTCTAATCCCGTGTCCCTCACTGGGTCAGCGCACTAGTTGTTCCTGCGAGGGTAGCTGGGATCGACTAACTCAGATTCAACCTGGATTGTCACACCACTCCTCAGATGTGGGTAAGGCTGCACATGTCTACGGGAATAGTTCTTGGACCACACACAGAGATGCCAAGGACCAGGTGGCCCTCCGTCTTGCCCTGCTTTGACAAGGAGCTTTTCATTAGGCACTTCCCTGCCAGCAAATATTCAAATGTACTAAATGGAGGACTCCATCTCTCCTTCGTGATGCAGGTAATGAATCAACTTCGATGGAAAAATAAGCACTAGATAGCTGCTCTGCAGCCTTCACTAACTTCAAGTCACCCCATGAATTTTGTGCCAACCGTGTCAGAGTTCAAGACAGGCTGATAGCGCCTCAAGTTTAACTTTTTGCTACCATTACTGGGTGAGGCAGTGGAATGAATAGGGCCAAGCCTGGTGCCCTTCTTGGATGGGAGATTATTCAAAAACAACAGGGCATCAGCTCTTCAATATTACACGGAGGGAAGCTGGGGCACAGATAATCCGCAGTTACTCCTGTTTCGTTGGAGAATGCATTACGTGATTGTTTTCTGCAGAGATTTACCTCCATAATTAAGCTGTGCCCAGGCGAACATGAAAACCAGTCTGTGTGCCCTTTATTCGTGGGGATGGAGTAATAAGAGTGAGAAGCCCGAGGAGAAATGGGGTTGAGGAGATGGGGTTGAGGCAGGACAAAGAACAGCACGGAGCAGAGTGAGCAGGAGAGAAGGCGCAGGCAGATGCAGACGCTATGGGAACAGAACCCAGGTTCCGGGAGCCTCCGCTTCTCTGCTGACAACTGCTGATGTGTCCCAGTAACATCTAGGTGGTTTGGGACAAGGACTGGGGTGAAAGGCACAAAAGTCAGGAAAATTCCGCTTTGTATTCTAGGGAATTCTATGGGTTTCTCCTCCACGATTACCCTTTGTATTCACAAAGTTAAGTCAGCTAGGAGTTCGTGAAAGGCTTTGACATTCCTTTTTCAAGAAAGGTTAACAGCTCAGAAAGACAGAAAAGTCAATTTCAGAAGGATATCCACTGGGAGACTTTTGGAAGTCCTCTAGTAAACAACCAAAACCTCTTGAGGTAATGTTTCTGGTGGGAAGACTTAGGATGCTGTTGAGGGAAGCTCAGGACTCTACAGATTCTTTTGTACACTTTCAGGTCACTTAAGCTGATAAATCTCTGGGAATTCCCTGGTGGTCCAGCGGTTAGTACTCCGCGTTTTCACTGCCAAGGACATGGGTTCAATCCTTGGCCAGGGAACTAAGTTCCAGCAAGCCAAGCCAAGTAGTGCAGCTGGAAACACACACACACACACACACACACACACACACACACACACACACACACATAAATCTTTGAAAAATACACTATATTGAAGGAAATGCAGTGGCCTTGAAACTATCCCCTACTTCTGCTTCTGATCATGCCTCTGCCTACACCCTTACTCAAACTCCCACACATCTATTCCCAGTAGATATATTACCTTTTACTTAATTCATTTTTAGGACCAGATTTTACTTTCGACTGTTACTACTGCTGCTGCTGCTGCTGCTAAGTTGCTTCAGTCATGTCCGACTCTGTGCGACCCCAGAGACGGCAGCCCACCAGGCCCCCCTGTCCCTGGGATTCTCCAGGCAAGAACACTGGGGTGGGTTGCCATTTCCTTCTCCAATGCATGAAAGGGAAAAGTGAAAGTGATGTCGCTCAGTCGTGTCCGACTCTTAGCGACCCCATTGACTGCAGCCCACCAGACTCCCTCGCCCATGGGATTCTCCAGGCAAGAGCACTGGAGTGGGGCGCCATTGCCTTCTCCGTTCGACTGTTAAGGTAGCCTTAAAAAAAAAAACAGAGGCTGAGTATAATTACCATGAGAAAGATGGAAAAAACAAATCCAAAAGGCCAGTGTGAGGATTTGATACTCCCAACCACAAACTTGGGCTTCCCTGGTGGCTCAGCTGGTAAAGAATCTGCCTGCAATGCGGGAGACCTGGGTTTGATCCCTGGGTTGGGAAGATCCCCTGGAGAAGGGAAAGGCTCCCCATTCCAGTATTCCATGGACTGTATAGTCCATGGGGTCACAAAGAGTCGAACACGACTGAGCAACTTTCACTTCACTCACAACCACAAACTCAGACATACAGAACTCCAGTGGAAAAGACTTTTATGATCGATTTATGATCTTCTGGGATATGCTTAAAGGAAAGGGTGATGTTGCTTTTGCAAAAACTACCAACCAAGCCTCAGAGTGAAGGTAGCTATGGCATCTAAAACAATCAACTCTGTCCTGAAAGAGGGGAGATGTATATGCTACAAAAATTAACACATATTATTACACAGGCTGGCTGTTTGGGTTGAATTGTGGCCTTGATGGAATGTGTGTGGGGACAGGTATACAGGCTCTCTGTTCATTTGTTCAGATCCATATCATCTCCTAAAAACCCCACAGGCATGAGGGCTTCATGGATGAATGTCCTCACTGTTTGGCTGCCGTAGCCAACACAACGAAGTGAGCAGCACATATAATGGCAATAAATTGTCTATAAATTTGAAAAATTCATCATTCTAATCCCAGCAAGGGAGTTGCCATGTCTCCAAGGACACAGTTGAAAGATCTGCAAAGAGGTCCTCGGGAGAATACTAAACTGGGCGCCCTGGAGAGTTTTACTGAGATAATGAAGCTGCAGCAGGGTGGAAGCGGCTCCACGTGGACACCATCTGTATTCCCAGGGGCTCCATAGTCACTGTTTAAAGCTTTGCATCATGCGCAGGACTTGTGTAGAGAAAACAGAATGTCTTCTATTCTAGAACTGCAGAATTTCAGAGCTAGAACACAGCTCTGTCTTTAATCTTATCACTTTACAGGTGAACAAAGTGGAGCCCAATGAGGCAGGTGCTGCCAGGGGCAGACCCCCCCAACCTGGGGCCCCTTCCACCTTACCCTCTCATCTCATTAGTGCCCTTCTCATCTGGAACCCATGACTCCAGATTCCCAGAGCTCCTGCAGGCTGCTGTCACCTTTATGGCCAAACTTGGGGCAGAAGGAATCCCTTTCTCTTTTCAAAACCAATGTTGCACTGACTCCCTGTCCCAATTCTAAGGACGATTCCCTGTTTGCTCTTCTCTTTTGTGTGTTTTCCTGTTTAGGGTAGGCAGGAAATGCTGCAGTCGTTGGGTTACTGATCGCTGCGACAAGGTTAACTTTTCTTTGGCTTGCTAATGAATGAAAGCAAGTGCTTATACAGCACTTACTTTCTGCTAATATATTAGTGGACATTCATTTGATTCTCACACCAACTCTGTGAGGTAGGCACTATCATTTCCCCTGTTTTATAGATGAGGACACTGAGGCAGGCACAGAGAGGGCAAGACACTTGCCAAGGTTTCACTGCTAAAAAGAATCAGTGCTGAGGTTTGATCCCAGGGACTGGTTCCAGACTCTAGGCTCTTAAGTTCCACTATTATGAGTCCAGAACCTCTGACACTGAGGGCTTCCCTGGTGGCTCAGATGGTAAAGGATCCACCTACAACGCAGGACACCTGGGTCCGATCCCCGGGTCGGGAAGATCCCCTGGAGGAGGGTATGGGAACCCACTCCAGTATTCTTGCCTGGGAAATCCCATAGACAGAGAAGGCTGGTGGACTACGGTCCATGGGGTCCCAAAGAGACGTGACTGAGCAACTAACACTTACACTTTCATAGACGTGCAAAAGACTTCCCCAAAGGAATTCCCTTTTAAGATCTCAAGGTGATGCTTTTATAAATAAAAGTAAACCTTCTTGTAAGGGAATATTTTGTTTCCTGCTTGAGAATAATACAGAGACCAGAGCTTTCTTGCCTTAGTGGTCATTTTTAGACACTCATGCTCAAGGCTAAGGCTGTGTCTTCATGATGTCAAACACTCCAACACTCCAGTACTTTACCTATCAAAACACTGAAAACATCAGCACAGCTGGATGGATCTGTGCATTTTTTATGTGCTGGATACATTCCGTAGACACAATCAGATTTGCTGGAATACTTGCCAACAGTCTCATAAAAAGTTCTCACAGGGTCATTTTAACCAGAAAGTGCTACCGAGATGCTACTCAAGAAATCCAACTTCTGAGGATGAACTTTTGCGACAATCAAAAAAGTCCCATTGGAGGTGAGGGAGAAAGCCATGACGTGGCTGCCCCCTCCAGCTCTCCCTATTGTCCTAGAATTGTAACTGTACCTCCGGAAAACACAGTCCTGCCGGAAGAGCATTATAGAAATGATGGGGGCAGCCCACATACTGTATGAGATTAGACTTTTAAAAAGGATTAGGGCTCCTTAATCTGGAGAGATGAAGATTAAGAGGGAGTAATGATCAAAGTCTATAAAATCAGAAAGGAAATGGAGAATATGGCCCTAGTCCTGTTCGTAAATCCCAGGATATTCTAATCAGGGCTACCCCTTTGGAGTTCCAGGGAAATCACTTTAACAGCCATAAAAAGAAGATACAATTTTCACAGCAGGTAATACATTTAGAGAATTATTATCTTGAGAAGTGGTGTACTCTGAGAATGAAGTTAGATTTTATAAAAGGTTTAAATAAACCCAAGGGTGATAAAACCATAATGATCTAATAATGGGAGGTTAAGAATGTTCTGGGGACATCCTGAATCTTTTGAAAATGATGCAATCAATGACAGGTACCCGCCTCTCCTGACATGCTCCCTGCCCAGGGCTGGTGGCCTAATGATCTGCCCACCTTTCTCCTCCCTTTGTGACCTAGCTTTGTTCCTAATATTCAGACCAGGGCTCAGTGACTAGAAAAGCTCGGAAACCTACTACAAACGGCAACTCATTCTTTGAAGGGGGTTTTCTTCGATTCTTACCAGGGTCTTTGTCCTAGGATTCTGAATAAATTTATGAACTAATTTTTTCCTTTTGGTATACCTTAAAATTAAAATCTACATTTTACTCAAACATAGAGACATTGGAAACATCTTATGTTGCAGTGGTGCGGGAATAAAATTGGTTAAACTCTCTACTGGAGAAGCTCCTCATAATACGCTAACACAGATCAATTAATTCACATTTAAGAGGAAATTAAACATACCGATTATGTAGTTCCCATCACAGCCCAAGATATTAAGCTCTAAAATTTACTGCAGTTAATGTAGAAATCAGCACACCTTAACAAAAGCTGTGGCTCCATCCAATACACAGAGGAAAACTTGAGAGAAATGTTTTAGTTCCTTTCCAAAACAGCCATGCATTCGTCACTTTCAATATCTAATAATAGGTCGTTGTTGGGGGCTGGGAGGGTATGACAGCAGAATAGAGGCGGGGGGGGGGGGGGGGGGGGGGAGGGGGGGCGGGAGGCGGGGAGGGGATTTGGGGAGTCGGTAGAGCGGAGATCAAGATTCCATTCAGAGAAAAGGAACCTTCCAGATGACTCAGTGAGGCATGAAGAATATTTTCTGTACTCACACTTTAGACTGCTTACTGAAAACCTGGTAAAATGTGGCAATGCACAGAAAGGAATAACAGAGCCAAGGAGAGGGAAGGGGTGGGGAGAGGTGGGGCTAGAGGAGAAAGGTGTCCCTCTCGAAGCCATATCTAATAATGCTTCATTCTAACCCTAAGGACCACCATAAACTGGGAGCAATCCCTGGGTATCTTTTCAAAGGGCAAGTATGAAAACGTCAGTCCTCACCCTGGGGGCGCCACTCGGAGTCACACGGATTCATCTGGGAAAGGGCAGACCGGGAAGGTGGGAAGGGGTGGGGTTGGGTTCAAAGGTGCAGTCACCGTGCTTCACGTGGTGCACTTTTGAAGGCTCTGGGCAAGCATGCCGGGACATCTGGAGTTCAGAAGTCGAGAAAAAGCGGGGAAGAACCAGGAAGATGAATACTTGATCATCAGCGACACAAAAGAACGGAGCAAAAAGAAGCCTGGATTTGGGCACTGGCGTCTGGCAAGGAGGCCGCCAGCAGGGCTAATGAAGCATTTGTGGTGCAGGACGATTGCCAACGCAACAAAGAAGATGTGCTTGGGCTCTGCAGATGTGCCAGGGCCCCCAGAGCAAAATAATGACATAATCACCATCAGTGTCACAGACCAGACTGTACACAAGGTGACAGGGGAGGGGGAAGCTGTAATACACACACGGGGAGGACCCACCGGGGCCCACTGCGGCTGCGCCCTGAGGCCCGGGATGCGGGCACAACCGCGTGCCCACCTCTCTCTAGCGCAGTCTCACTTCCTAAGGTGAGGCTTGTCCCATCACCCATCACCGGTGGCTTTTTTTTTTTTTTCTTCCAGTCCTAGCTACTCCTGATGAAGCCACAGAAATCAGAAAAGCTTAGGAGAAATTTGGACTGGCTGGAAAAGGCTTGGAAAAAGAGAGAAATGGAAGAAGTGAAAGGGAGAGAGTTTTGAGTCAGACTCCCTCTGATGCTGCTAAGCTCTCTGCTCTAACTTCCATGACCCTAGCCACCAAGCCTGAGGGATAAACATGAGCATGGGGTGTCGTCAAGGTTTCCCACTGCAAAGAAAATGCAAGACATATTTTGGGGAGCCTGGGAGCTAGGGCCACACAGTAGCAATAAAGAGTCCACCTCAAAGAGCCCCACAACGATATGAAGGAGGAGGGGGCTGCCCTGCCCGTTTTAAACAAGGCTGCTCAGCCGGCCTCGTCACCTGGCCTGGCTCCTGCTCCGCAAGGTGGGTGTATTAGTACAGCTGTCTGGCTTTTAAGTGACTTTTGTCAGTTTGAAAGTGAAAGTCTGTTTGAGGAGCTGAAAGAACAATAACCCAGAGGCCGGAAGAAGGGCTGGCAACACAAAGGACCTAGACTACACTACTGTCCCTTTTCATGGCTTCTACTGAAAGATTCATAAGAATAACTTTAATTTTTTATGAACCACACCCCCCTCCCCATTTTTGGTATGACTATATTAGTTGTGTCAACTTCCCGATCCAGGATTCTCTCTAAATAGCAAAGGGTCTGTTGTGAAAGCGTCTTCAAAGAGCGGTGGGGACAGAATTGCTTCTGGGCATCCTGCAGGTCCCTTTCTCCAGAAGACATAGCTCTGAGGGACACGGAGATGCTCTTTCAATACGGGTCCCTCCACCTCGAGGTCCCCATGAACACTCCGGCCCCGTGACTTAAACCTCTCTAATGCGCTGGTTCAACTGCTCCTAGGAAGAAGGATTCTATTTGTTTTCTTGGCTTCCCTCTGTTTCACAGGAACAGTAGTATAATAATCACTCATGGCTCTCTTTTCCCTTTACTTTTCAAATAGCTGTCTCCACGGCGCGTCTTTATTTGGTGTCTCAGCTGAAAGGGCGGGGGGGGGGGGGGGGGGTGGGGGGGGTGGGGGGGGAAGGGGCGATGCGGAACAGCTTTCATTTGTTTTATGTCATGTTACCAAATAATTGGCTTGAGGCAATTGCTGAAGGTGAAACAATATTTTAAAACTGGGATAATCTACTTTCAAGAACCAAAGTCCGAAGCTTCATCAAAAAGTGTGTTTGCCCAAACACTTATTCTGGCAAATGTATACCAAAGCAGTTAAGAGAAGTGAGTGAATGATCCATTTTCTGCCCTATGGCTGAAAAAGAACCAAACAATTACAGTGCAGTCAAATCCTGGGGGCAGGGTTAGGGTGGGGTGAGGAAAATTTGATTGAAAATGTTATCCGCTACATGAAAAGGGATCACCAACTTCTGAACAAGCTTGGGGTTCGCTAAATGAGTCTGTTTAACCTCAGCGAAACAAAACAGGCTGCTTTTCAAAAGGTGGTTAGAACCTCTACAGACATTTAATCCAGGATGGGCGGAACACAGTGATACTAACCCCCTGAAAGCTCCAACCACCACCAGCGGCACTCAGCGGAGAACTGGCTCCCTTTCTCCTATTGATAACCCTTTGTGGGGCGCAGAGAAAGAGGCGAGGCAAGGAGAACTGAATGTCAGACAATGACCATCACACCACACAGTCTCTGAACTTTCCTCAGCTCTGAAGGACAATTAATTATGAAGGCCTTAGGGGTAGGTCGAAGCAAGGGAAAAGCCCACTGCCATCCCAGCACCGCGGCTACCCCCTCTGTGTTTGCTAAATGGCTTTGCCTGTTGGGGTACAGCCACCAATAGATAGATCACTGGGTAGGGTAGGGGGCTGGGGGGGTGGGGGAAGAAAGCAGAAGATTTTTTTGTGTGTGCGCCTGCCCTTGTATAATTCTATTCTCACTGTGAACTCATCCATACACAAAACACAAGGACAATTTTTTTTTTTTTAAAGAGAGAAAAGCCACAGGGTAGGTTGCAGCAGAAACGGCCTCTCAGTGGTGTGTTAAAAAGGATGGTCTTTTTCACCAAATCATTTCACAGAGGCAAAACAGACAAACACAAAGAGTTGAGACTTTTTCTCCGACATTAAATGGAGTAACTGATAAGGTCAGACATATGATACCTAAAGACATGAATCTGTGAACTCTTGAAGTCAAAGGGCCTCTCTGTGCCGAGGAACAATCTTTCAAAGGAAATAGATCATAGAACTCCACTGAATCTGCTTTAAACTTTATGAAGCAGGAGGAGAAAAAGCTCTAAGTAGGGAAGCTTGACAGAAGAGCCTTGAACTATTTTCTGAAGGAAAGATGAGACCCTCCCTAGGCTGCCACAAAACATCTTTTTTTTTTTCTAAAGGCTCCTCTGAACTTCGATATGTGCCAAGACACTGCCATTGAAAGCCGTATAATTATGTGCTATAGCCACTGTAGAAAATGCTTTGTTCCCCCCAACAAAGGACAATAAGCAAAGTAAAGCGACATTACACTGTATCTTTTTCTTTAAGAATGTTGAGAAAGGTCATGGAATGCTATAACTAATAAAGCTGTTGAGTAAGGAGGTTTGAACGTTGATCTTACTGTGCTTGAATGTAACCCGATGACAAAAAAGACACAGGGCGCTAAAAATGCAACGACGTGACCAAACAGATGATAAACCGATGGGCCCGCTTCATTATACCAATCAACACCTTGAGTCCCAAAAGGATGGAGGTGCAGAAATGAAGCTTGGGGTCCACACGTCGCCCCGCGACCTCCCCCGCCCCACTGTCCCCAGCCCCCACCCAGTCTGGTGTCCTTTACTGCTCCCTCCTTCAAATTTCAGGCAATCATCCCGTACAAGGAGCGTGTTCCCAGACAGCCATGTGCGTACAGATATTTAGAGAACATTCATTTAGTCTCTTAAAAGATCAATTTGGCTTGTCAGTGGGGGCACTGGCAGGGAAAGAAACAGTAAAGGTTTCTTTTCCCTCCTTGCCACCCACCAAGAGTGCGTTGTGCGATCATTTAAATGGCGCCTCAGCTTCGAGGCCAAAAGACAGCGAGAGGAGTAAAAGGGTTTCCCCTCCTGTGCCAGTTTTCCAAATGATCACTCATATTTAAGTGTCTATTTGGAGCAGAGGGAAGCGCTTCCTAAATCCACCTGTCCCCATTTTTCTTTAAAGAGATGGCAGGGCGAAGGAAAGCCTTCCAAATATATTAAATCTTCTTAAACATGCACTGTGTGGCAGGCGGGAGTGGGCTGGGAGTGGGGGTGGGCCTGGTGGAGAGAGGAGATGCAGTGTGTGTGTTTAAGTGTCAAGTGTTTGGGTGGGGGGGTGTTTTGGTGGCGGGGAAGGATATGAGGAGTCCTGGCTTTCCATCTTCTTTCTAAGGAGAGAAGACATAGAGAGAGGCCTGCAGAAGGACCCTTCCTGCTTGTCATGTGACACCTAGAAAAAAACAGTCAAACCACAAGCAGCAGGATGGAGCGTGCGCCGCGTGAATTATGCGTATCTTAGGAAATGACATTGACAAGCCTGCTAATCAATGGATCAAGGTCTCTTTGCTATTTGCTCCTAAGCCTTCCATCCAAAGCCCTGGGTCTATCGAGGGCAAGGGTAGTCAGTCCCTCTTCCTTGGAGTTTGCACCCAGCCCGCAGTTAATTGGCTAGTTACTGATAGCCCACGGGGACGCCTGGCTGATCACGGTGGGGAAGAGCTAGCTTCCAGGACTGGAGAAGGAGAAGGCCGCTCAGGGCAGCCTGGAAGCTGACAGTGAGCCTTGTCTTCTTTCCGGCCACAGTTGTGAGGGAACCAGAAAAGCAATCCAATTGGATGTGCGTGCCCCTACGGTTAGAAGGCTCCGCCTGGAGGAAGGTGCCCACCACATTCTCTTCCCAACCTACAGCCAGGCCATGCCAGACCCCCCATCTCTGGGTTGTTCAGCCTTTCTCGGAGGCCAGCCTGCCACAGTCAATCCAGAGTAGATGTCTTCTGGGTCTCCTTAAGCAGTGCGTTTAACCTCCGTGACTTACACGGATCGGTTGCCTTAGTTGAGTTCTTTGCAGAAACGTGTAAATGCGCCTTGGAAACTGACAGGGCGCACCACCTCCATTCTGCGCCAGAGTTGTGAGGGAAACAGAAGTAATAAAACTGCACTCCTATGCTTCTAAAGTCAGAAGTATCGGTGTGATTTAAAAACTGGGAAGGAATCCCAAATCTCCTTTCCCTCCCCATAAAAACCAATTTTGGAAGCTCTTCAAAGTGAAGTGAGAATGAAGCATGGAAATATATACCATAACACCTGGAAAGACAAATTTATTGTTGCCAATCTTGTTTAACCTGAGAAGGGGGAGTGAAAAGCATGGACAGGCCCCTCCACACACCTTTGCGGACTCACGTTGGGAGGGAGGTGCCCGACTCCTGTCTTGTAGCCAACTTTCTTCCCTTGAGCACAAGCTGAAAGCGTGGTGCACCCTTCCCTGCCCCCCACAGGGTCTTCTTCCACCTTCCCTGGGTCTTCTCAAGCTCTCACCACCCCAAGTCTGCAGGCTGTGCCAAGAATCTTGGCAATTGTGTAAACTGATATAAAAGGCAGAACAGCCTCTCCTGTCACTTAGGAGGTCCTGACTCACACAGGCCAGGAAACGCAAGGGTCCAGAAGAGGAGGGAGATGCAAGCCACTCCTTCTGCACTAGTGATAAACCTTCCCCATCTGCTTAATTTTCCCAAAGGCCAGGGGTCAGCAGCCACTCCAGCCTTGAGAGCCATTGGCGGCGGGGGGCTGGAGGGGGGTGGGGCTTCGTGGTGACAGAGGCACCACCAGCAAGCTCATGACAGAGGCAGAGATGGAGCAGGAAGCTGAAAAAAGACGCGCGTGGGAGGAGAGCAAGAAGGAAGGAGAAACTGGTAGTGAGAGACAGAAGCATCCGCCTTACCCCTGCTCTCTTTCCCTGGCTCCTCTATTCCCACATGCTCAGAGCAACTTTAAAAACAGTATAAAGCTTTAGGCAAGCTGAAGTTTTCCTTGTGTTAATATCCATATCATTATTAGTACTCACATTAAATAAGTTAATATTGGTAGAACACGTAGAAGAGTGCCCATGATAAACAGGGGGCTTCCCCGGAGGCTCAGTGGTAAAGAATCTGGTGCAATGAAGGAGACCCAGGAGGCGAGGGTTCGATCCCTGGGCTGGGAAGGTGCCCTGGAGGAAGGCATGGCAACCCACTCCAGTATTCTTGCCTGGAGAATCCCATGGATAGAGGAGCCTGGCAGGCTACAGTCCACAGGGTCACACACAGGTGGACGCGACTGAAGCGAGTTAGCACGCACAAACGCACAATAAACAGAATAAACAGTCAACACATGTTAGCTATTTCATCATTGCTACAAGCCACTGATTAACTGATTGAGAAATTTAAAACTGCAATCAAGAAAGAGGTTTTACTACTTGGCCAGCTAATACTCAGTTGGTTTAACATATTCCTTTGAATCGACTGGCTCTTCATGTAGACATACCTTCGGTCTCTCTACCAGGCCCCATCTCTGTTTAAAAATGTAAGGAGAAACCAGGTGTGCGGTTCTCTACTTTACCATCTTCCTCACTTGCTCATTTCAGACTACAGATGTATCTGACTTGATCTTCGGGGGAGAAACTTAGATGGGTAAGTCAAGCAGTGAACACAACAGCAGCTGAATCGGCTTGAGGCACTGGGTCCACCTCCGCTCACAGCCACCGCCCACACTGGGAAAGCGACCACAATAAGACAGTGGCTTTTTAAGCACCTCACTTAAGCACTGACCTCCACGCACCAAGGCACAGAAGAGAAGGATTATCTCATCTGAAGCTTTTCTGAATCCGTGCCCCAAACTTCCTAAATTAAAAACTAAAGAGAGGCTCAATTAAAAACTAGTTCGTGAACATAAGGGGCGGTGAGGCTGTGTATGTGGGTACGTATGCGAAGCAAAGGGGGCCGCGCAGAAGCCACCTCCTGCCTCGTGTTTAGCGCATTTCCGGAAGGAGTCTAGTTTTTTACCAAAGGAGGAATAAGGCCCAGAATAGTCCAATAACTTGTCTGAAGTCACATGAGAAGTGACAAAACTGCTCCCTGGGCCCCATCCTCTTTGCGCTGAAGCAGTCTTAAAATAGACACTGCAGATAAAGGAGAGGTGGCCTGGCTGCAAGTGGATATGATTCACAAAGAGAGGAATATCAGATGGTAATCATATTAAAGGAGGATTTAGATGATGCTAAATGGAGCAGCTTGCTGGGTACCTCTTGATGCCAGCCATCCTCTGTTTGTGTCGTGTTGGCCCTTACGCTGAGTAGGGGATTAAAACCAACCAGGTAAGGTTTAAACGACCCTAAAAAATCCTAATGGGCACTGTCAGGATTTGTTCTCTCAAGTATGTTACTCAGCAAAAATGCACAAACCAGCCCATGAATCTCAGGCAATTCTTTTATGAAGCTTGACGCATGCTGCCAAATGAGTATTTATCATAATAAACTGTAATTAGTTCACCAGCATACCGTTGAATTCTCTTAGCTCAAAGTTGACAGCAATAAACTTATTAGAAAGGGGTTGCGGAGCAGTGAAGCTTTTCACAAGATTTCTCTAAAACATTTAGCCATCGTCATCATGTAGGGGACATGGGTTCAATTCCTGGTCAGGGAACTAAGATCCCATATGCCATGCAGAGTGGCAAAAAAAAAGAATTGCATAGCCATCATCATATGCCTCAGCTTT